>NC_065922.1:8015189-8315189 GCF_024586455.1 Bactrocera neohumeralis | reverse complement strand
TTCCAATTTGGTACAAGAACTAATTTTTTCTAAGACTGCAGTTTATGAAATACTCATAAGGGAGTTGCCACTCTGCATAAATATCGATATGTACATATGTATGTACATACATATGTATGTATATACATAGGTAGCTACACATTCTCAAAATGAAGAAAAATTGTGATAGCGGCGTATTATTGAAAAATATGTACATTCAAAAATTAAGGTTAAGAGGTTGCCACTTGATTTTTTTGAATTCTTGCACGCACTAAAAATGAAGTTATGTTGTAATATATTCCGTATTATAGAAACATATGACCATACAAAAATTGGGTTAAGAGGTTGCCACCTATTTTTTTTTAATTTTTGCACACGTTCAAATTGAAGATAGGTTGTGATAGCGGCGTATTATAGAAAAATATGTGTATGCAAAAATTGGGTTAAGAGGGCAACCTCTACAACCAATTTTTTTTTTAATATTTGCACACACTCAAAATGAAGAGTGGTTGTGTTATCGGCGTGTTATAGAATAATATGTACATAGAAAAATTGGTGTTGCCACCTGATTTTTTTTTTTAATTTTTGCACACACTCAAAATGAAGACAGGTTGTGATATCGGCATATTATAGAAAAATATGTGCATACAAAAATTTGTGTATGAAGTTGCCACCTATTTTTTTTAAATTTTTTTACACATTATAAATTTTACAAATATACATATGTATATGTACATAAAGTTTTGAGTTTTACAGCTTTCTACAATTTTTTACTTGATTTAAATTAATTTTCCGGATAACGGCTTTGTCCCTCAGTTTCTGAGATATCGGTCTGAAAATGTTCAAACGCTCTTTTTTCCCCAAGTAACTGCTCATTTATATCGGAACCACCATAGCATATTGTTGTCATACAAACCGACCAATCAAGGTCAAGTTCTAGTATGAAAAACTGTTTTATTTGACAAGATATCCTTGAGAAACTTGGCATGGATTATTATCCAAGACAGTGCCTACACTATCCAAACAAATCGTTCAGATCGGACTACTATAGCATATGGCTGCCATACAAACTGACCGATCAAAATCAAGTCCTTGTGTGAAATTTTTTTTTATTTTGATAAGATAGCTTCACGAAATTTGGCAGAGATTATTACCCATTCTAAGACTATATTCTCCGAATAAATTGTTCAGATCGGACCACTATAGCATATAGCTGCCATACAAATGGAAATATCAAATCAAGTTTTTGTATCAAAAACTTTTTTATTTGACAAGATATTTTCACGAAATTTGGCACTGATTATTATACAAGGCAGTTTTACAATCTTCGAAGAAATTGTTCAAATCGGACTACTATAACATATGGCTAACATACAGACTGACCATTCAAAATAAAATTCTCATACGGAATTTTTTTTTTATTTTTATTATCCACAAAATGGTATCCTTGCCATTATGTATCTTTGCTAAATGCGGTAGAACTCGCATCTGGCTTATTTAAGCATCTTGCATATCCTTTCAATATTCCGCGGCTCATTTAGTACGTATTCCTCTTTAATTTCCAGCACCATTACCTTTGCTATATATGGTAATATTATAAAAAGAAGTCAAGTATACTTTAATTTCACTCATATTTAACTCAAATTCATTCATTTGTCTTAACTTTAAGACAACAAGGATAAGGATAAGCAAACACAAATAAATTTCTTGCTGCTGCCTTAAAATACAACTCTCCCCAGCAATATTGGAATTTTCTTCTGCCAAATTCTTGCATATTTCTTTTCTCCATAAATTTGGCGAAGAAAAAGAATCGCATAAAGTTCAATTTGGTAAGCACCTGTCAAACGAAGCGTAAAATCCGAATATTTCTGTTGTAAGACCACAAAAGATTTGCCGTATCCCATGTCCACAGGGAGCGTTTAGAATGGGAAGAAAGCATTTTCTTAGTAAGTACCTAAGTAGTTGAGGCTGAACGACTGAGACAGTTGGCAGTCAAAGCACCTGGGAATCAAATTTCATTGCATCCGCAGGCGAAATCTTTAGTCTCCATATCCAGTATGGCTGATGCGGTGCTGACGGCTGCCAGCAAGATACATACAACACATCCGCGGTTGGCACAGAAGCGAAAGCGCACAGAATGCAGGAAAATTAAATGCCGAAAAGTATTATATACTTATGCCCTGCTTCATTCCGCATCAAGTGAGCGCACAGAGCGCTGGGTATATACTCACATACAAGTGTATATAACGACATACATATCTGTGAGCAGAAGCTCAAAGTGAAGGAAAAGTGCTCACAATGAAATGTCGACCCAGGGAAATCAGCATCCTGAAAAATATTTCTGCATCGATATTGTTTGGCTTTGTATGTATGTGTGTGTGTGTGTGTGTGTATACGGTAAACACTAACAGTCCGTGGCATTCAACGATTGTGGCATGTGTTGCATATTTTGCGGCGTAGAAGCATATATGAAGTATAGCCCATAAACAAACCGGGCTATAATGGCAGCAGCCGCATAAAGCGGAAGCAGTTGTTTGCTTGGACTTCGATAAGCAGCAAGAAGAAGAAGAAAAAAGTATGTTCCTTTGGCAACACACACACAAACATACACACTCACACAATAGTAGCGTCAATCTCACTGCGCTGCCGCTGAAAATAGCGGTAACAATAACTGTACGAGTAGCAACAGCGAAAGGCAAATGACAATGTGTGTAAGAGCAAAATTAAAAGCGAACACAACAATGCCAACAACAAAAGCGAAAACAGCGCAAAGCGAAGTAAATACGCAGGGAAAGTCACAAAAGCCCGAAAATGACGGTGGCTTAAAAAAAGAACGAACTGTGTGTGGGAGAGAGACTTCAAATATGACATGGCGGAAGTGCTTTGAAGCAGTGGCACAAACTGGAGAAAATTGTGATTAAATTGTATGATTATATTATTTCACTGAGATTTTGAAAGCTTTAACTTAAAGTTTTTTCAAGTTTAATGTGAAAGCTCCTAAAGTTTTTTTCAGAAAACAATAATTTCTATTAATAATTATTGCTGATAGGAAGAGATATTCTATTTCTCGAAAAATGAGCTTTAAGTTAAAATTGAAAAGCTTAATAACTTTCGGAAAAAGCTTTGAAAAAATTTGAAATAGCAAAAGCTTACAGAATAACAAATGAAAAAAAAAACAATTACCTTCGGCTGAACCGAAGTTCTCCTTCAAAGCTTTTTTCGGAGAACAATAGTTTTTTGTAATAATTATTGCTGATAGGAAGAGATAATCCAATTCTCGAAGAATAAGCTGTAAGTTATCTTAGCTTAATAGCTTGCGAAAAAAGCTGTGCCGAAGTCAGATAAAATTTTCAGAAAAAAAGTTACATTTGGCTGTGTTAAAGCTTTTAAATTCTTGATAGATACACTTCTGATAACAGATTTTTATAAAAGCTTCAACAGACTTAAAAAAAAGTCTTTAAAAAGTTAAAAGTATTAGAAAACTATTTGATCAAAATTTTGAGAGCTGTAATTTAGAGTTTTCTCACAGATTTTTCTAGTCTTATGCGAAAGCTCCAAAACTGTTTTCGGTGAATAATTATTTCTAGTAATAAGCTTAATAAGACCATATTTTTTTATCTCGAAAAATAAGCTTTAAATTAAATTTGTAAAGCTTAATGGCTTTCGAAAAAAGCTTTGAAGGAATCTAAAATAGCAAAATCTTTCAGAATGTAAAGGAAGAATAAATGTTACTGTCGTCTTTCTAGATACACTTTTTATAGCATAAGAGGGTATAAACACATTTTGATCAGTCAGTTTGTATGACAGCTATATGCTATAGTGGTACAAACTGAATAATTTGTTGGGAGATTTTAGCATTCTCTGGGACAATAAGCTATGCCAACTCCATAAAGATACTTCGTGAAATAAAAAAGTTTTCCAAATAAGCACTTAATCCCGATCGTTCAGTTTGTATGACAGCTTTATCTTATATTGGTTCGATATAATGGGTTCCGGCAAATTAACAGAGCAGCTAAGATAGAAAGGGATATACATATGTCAAATTTTACATCGATAACTCGATGCTTGGATTTGCTTAACTCGACTCAAAGTGTCCCGGTGATCGGTTATATTATACTTTATAGGATCTCCGACATTTCCTTCTGAGGGCTTATATTGTTTATTGAGACGTTGTTTGGTCTCAAGTTGATTTTAGTTTAAGAATATTTATTTTTTCAACAAACCGTTCCACTGTTGCGCATCTATGTCAGGACACAACAACAGATTTTCACTTCGCAAATGTGTGGGAGTCAGCAAAAGCGGCATTCGAACCGGTGTTTATGCTATATACGAGACACATACCAATAACTATACATATGTATGTATACTGTTCGTATAACTGCATACATATTTGGAGGCACATACATTTCAGTGCATGTATGTATCGGCGTGCGTTGTTGCATCTGTATACATGTATTGGGTTGTACAAGAAAATCGATAATTTTCGGTAGGTATACGCGCGTCAAGTGCCGCACACGCAAATGTGGCAGCATGAAGACTGCAAAGCTACAAATGAACACGCTCACTCTTAGCTATATATATGCGTATAAGCAGCAACGAGCAAAATATACCTAAAAGTGTGTGTGTGGGTGGAATTTTCATTGTTGCCACATTGTTATTGTTTTCATTGGGGGCGGTTGTTGGCGAATTTGGCGCAAAAATGCCGATGTGTATACCCAACAAACAGCTATGCATGTGTATAACGGTACGGATATATAGGTATGTGTATGAGTATGTATGCGCAGTGATAACGCCGTTATATTTATGTATAGGTACATGAAATGCTCGTTTCGCATTTAAATAGCGAATTGTAGAGAAAATTTGGGTACATACGCCCAAATGTATGCTATAGATTTTGTGATAACGTTTTATACGTAAATGCGCCCAAATGTATGTTGTAGCTTTTGTGATAACGTGCTGTTATTGCCTCCAAAAAGTTATAATTTAATTATATTAATGCAAAAGTTGTAGAATTTGAAATGTTTGTAATTAAAAATTATGGTATTCACTTTCGAAATCAAATTATTTGTATTTAATGACGTTTTAGGCTTGATTGTGAACATATCTATTCAATTTACCAACACTCCACTACAACAAAATATACCTGTTTTCATTTATTATATCCCTTATAGACTGCTAAAATATATAGAAAATCGTGCAACAACAACGGCAAAGACCCACCACACCCACACTAGTTATACTATATTCCCTGCTTAATTTCGACAAAACATTTTTAGGGGTGACTTTTCATGCAGCGCCCGCTCATTCATGCTGATTGCCGCTGGCTAACACACCAAAAATGAAAACTTTTCATCATCTCGACTGACCTATTTTCCTCGTCATTCACCTGCGCACGGCAGGCAGCAATAACCATTTGCTTTAACATAATTGATACATATGCTTGTGAGAATGAGCGCTAAAGAGACAAACACAAAAAATGGCATAGATTCAATTTTGCTTCTTCACTTTTCAAATACGCTTGCTTGGCAATGGCTTTTTTTTTTGGACTTTAAGGCCGACAAATCGGCTTGTATCTATTGTTTGATAATGTACATATGTATATATGTTTGTATAAGCATATTGTAATCCCTTGACAACATATGCTTCTACATGTACTTACATACATTTGTATATGTATATATTCATATTTAGTTACTTTAAAATTTTTTGTTTCCCTTCAGCTGTTGTCACAGTGCCCTCTTTACT
Organism: Bactrocera neohumeralis; assembly: GCF_024586455.1. Taxonomy (NCBI): domain Eukaryota; kingdom Metazoa; phylum Arthropoda; class Insecta; order Diptera; family Tephritidae; genus Bactrocera; species Bactrocera neohumeralis. Next base: position 8,309,465 of record NC_065922.1, on the reverse strand, counting down.
GCTAAATTGACTGTGTGATTGATTTGATGTCCGAATTTTCACAATGAAGCCTATGAACTCATTTCTACGTGTGTATGTGTGCAAGGCTAACAGTGCGACCACATTAGAATATTTCGTAGAAAGGTTATTAAAAAAATGTTTAATATTATTTTTTTTTTGCTAGAATTAATGGAATTATTTTTTAGGAATGCGAAGTATATCAATAGAGGATTCATATGCAAAAGTGGTTATTATGCTTATTAATCGTTTTACTGTTAGTCAAAGTTTGTTTTTCTCAATTTAAGATTGTTTGTTCTTCTATTTGCTGACAATTGCAGCATTCAAGTGTAGCTAGGTTCTTCTCCACCTGGTCTTTACAACGGCATTCGCCGATGCCAATGTGCAAAGGACCATAAATCTTTCGCAGCACCTTTCTCTCGAAAACTCGCAACGTCGACTCTTCAAATATTGTTATCGTCCATGTCTGTGCATTCGTCGTTTTTCAGGTCTTCTAATAAGAGTCTAGCATTGACACGCTTCATACCCAAAACATTAACCAAAATTAGTTGAGTTGATCCATAAGTCATATTGGAGTACTCTGCCATTTTTCTGATCCCAACACAAATACTGTTTGTCGCGAGCAAGTTTTTTTGATTGCTACAAATTATTTGAAGAGGGTCGAGAACGCGTTGACGACGAGCCATGTCCATCAACATCAACTGATGATCAACACGTCAATAAAATAAAGGAATTTGTACTTGAGAATCGACTATTCACAGTCAGAGATCTTACCTGCATCGTTATATCGGAAGAATCAGTGAAAACCGAAGCTAAGAAAAGTGAAAGCACGTTGGCTCCAAAATCACTAAATTTTTTCGAAAAACAGCGTCGCGGTAACATTTGTGAAACCAAGCTTACCGCCTACCATAATGTTATGAAACGTATTACTACTGGTAATGAGTCTTGTATCTATACTTATGATTCGAAAACAGAAGATCAATCGACCAAATATCGTGGCAAAGGTGAGCCGAAGGCGAAAAAACCACGTCAAAGCTGTTCAAAAATCAAGGTTATGTTGACAGTTTTCTTCGATGATCGAGGTGTAGTCTAAATTTCTTTCGACCAGCCACACTGTCAGCAAGGAATACTATTTGAGTGTTCAAGCCGGAATTATGGGCCGAAAACTATTGGCTTTTACACCACGATAATGCACCGTCATATTCTGCATTGATTCTTTTTGAGTTTTTCCACAAACCGATTAAATTTTTATTCAGTATCTTGCCGAAAACATCATATTCTCCTTATTTAGCTCTGTGTGACTTCCGGCTATACAGCAAACTCAAACGACTGCTTCGAGGAAACCGTTTTCAGTCAATTGAAGAAATTATTGAAAGTTATTCCAGAACTTTTTTGAGGATTGTGATTGGCGCAAGTGTATTTGAGCCAAGAAAGATTTCGAAAAATAAAAAAATAAAAAACAAGAAAAAACGGTAACTTCGGCTGCACCGAAGCTAATATACCCTTCACATGTGCATTTCTTTTAATAACTATGTGTTCAGTTTATATGGAAGCTATATGCTATAGTAATCCGATCTAAACAATTTTTTCGGAGTAATACATGTCAAATATCGTGAAGATACCACGTCAAATGTGAAAGTTTTCCATACAAGCCTTTGATGCCGATCGTTCAGTTTGTATGGCAGCTATATGTTATAGTGGTCCGATATCGGCATTCCCGACAAATGAGCAGCTTCTTGAAGAGAAAATTGCGTTCGCAAAATTTCAAAACGATGTCTTAAAAACTGAGGGACTAGTTCGTATATATACAGACAGGCGGATGGAGCAGACGACAGACGGACATGGCTAATCGACTCATAGTCCGGTTCAAATTTGATATTTAGTGTATAACAATTTCTACTCTGCACTGCCCGCTTTTTATAACTCTCTTTCATTGCTTTAATTTTATGATATTTTTTCCTGTTTTTTAAGTAATAAAATTACATTTCTTTACTTTTCCAAAATATATTGAAATAATGCTCATCATTTTATGTTTGTTTTTTCTCTTTGCAGGTAAACAAATATGCACTTTTGGGTTAGGAAATTGGTCGGGATTGTCATAATTGGTAAAGTAAAATTTTTTATTTACATATGTATAAGAGATACATAAATGGAGGCTCCAACAGTCAAATTTCGACTACCATATTGCTCCGTTTAGAAAAAAGCAACAAAATAAGCAAACATATAATTTTAAGAATGATAATATTACTTCAGTGTTATTAATAATGAATTTAAAACCACAAAAGAAAAATAACACAGTAGAATTTTTTTTAACTTTTAAAATAAAATCGAATAGTTTTAAGGGGGCATTCTGGTCTAGACGCATGAATTTTAGTCATTTTTTAAACTAAGATAAAAAAATAATGAAAAAAATTTTTACTATACATTTTTTTATATGTTTTTTATTGACATTTTAATAATATAAAAAAAATTTCAAGAAAAAAAAACCAAAATTCGTCGAGATACGGGCGTGTGGAGTGGGGGCTTCAAAAAAAACGGTGCGTCCTAGTTGACGTGATTTCAACCCTTGTAGAGATCTAATACACAAAAAACAAGAAAATTCTTCATTAGTAAGGATGTCGCTATTGGGTTAACTATTTTCAAAAAAAAAAACAATAAAATAAAATAAAAAAATGGCGTCGACTTGAAAAAAAAAAAATTTTTTTATCCGATTTTTTCGACCTTTTCAAATTTTTTAAAAATACTTCAAATCAAAATTTTTGAAAATTCAATGCAGACACGATAGAGCATTGTATAAAAAAGATATATACCAAATTTCAAAGGGATCGGTTTAGTAGAACTTGAGATATCATGTCAACCACCTTAAAGAAAAGTAGTTTCGAGAAAAACGCGTTTAAAATTTAGGAGGCAATTCTAGTAAATACGGACGCCACTTCACGAAATCGCCTGTATCTCCGAAAATAAGTCGAATTTTGAAAAATCCTTCCAAGGTCATATTTTTGAAAATCTAAAGTTTCAAAATATGCAAAAAAAATCGATTTTTTCAAAATCCTAGACCAGAATACCCCCTTAATAAAAATATGCTTTGAACAAACTGAAGTGACAAAAATTTCTTACTGTGAGACTCTATCAAAGAAATATGCTTGACTCAAGGGTGCCATTACCCTTAATACTGCATACAATATCAAAACATATAGTCGAAACACTTGATATGCCTGGATATGACTACCGGTGGTATTTATTTATGCTATTGTTGTAACCGATAAAGTAACACTTTTGCATATTGCAACAAGTTCTCCATTAGCAACTGAAAAAAGATTAAAAAGTCACTCAGCGCACAGCTAGAATGACGTCACTAGCGAGTTCATTTGAGATTTTCCATTGAAGCAGCATAACTTTGTACAGGGTGGCTCAAAACATGCTATAAATTTTGCAATTGACCTCTAATGTCAGTTCTGTTTTGACATTTGTGTAGTAAATACATGCGAAATACACGTAAATAAACAATGGCACGCTACACTGCGTGCCACAACCAATATGCTGAACGATGCATTTCCCGGGCGCCTAATCACCCGTTTTGGCGATTTGCACTGGCCAGCAAGTTCGCCTGATTTGACCGCTCCAGACTTATTTTTGTGGGGCTTTTCGAAGTCGCGGACTTATGTCAATAAGCCTCAGATTCTTGCAGCTCTTAAAGACAATATCCGTGAAGAATGTGGGGACCTATCGCCGGAAGTTCTGGCCAAAGTGATGTAAAATGCCATAAAAAGGGCTCAAATGACAATCAACTGTGACGCCGGCCATTTACATGATATCATATTCTCGACATGATGTAAAAAAATTTTAAAGACCAAATAAAAATAATCCACGAGCGGAATCAAAGTTTTTCATTTTCAAAAAAAACATCGGAAGGTTAGTTTTGCGCCACCTGTTATTTGTAAATTATTAATTTGCGTTTTATGACAGCAAATTTATGAATGACATTCGAAAATTCGGAGCAACCGCGGAGCATTATGACTTTTTCAAGAGCGTTTACTCAAAAGTTCATCAACATTTTACAACGCCTTAAACTACTGGCGCCGCTGCCTAGGCAGCATTCACATTTTTAACATATAGAAATCTGGGTCACAATGACTCTATGTTTATATATATAACATATACTGCTTTATATAGTGTATATGCATGTGTGTGTGTGCGTGTGGCTGAACGCTTCAATAGTCTATTGAAAATTTTATGGCAACCACAATGTGAACAATTGAAATTGAAATGCGTTTGCCGCATTGTTGTCTTTATGCAAATCGGCGCGCACCTATATAGTATAGAGACCGCTCCAACAAACATATGGGTATGTAAATATCTAATGGAATGTTGTGGAATGCAATGCGTGCAGCGGTTGGCGGTAAAAACTTATTTCCAACTTTGGTTGGGTGACGCGCGCTATGGACGCCCTGGAACTCTATATAGGTGACTTCGGTGGGTTTGCAAATAACTTTGGTTCCTGCAACGCGGTGCATTGTTGCTGCCACATAATGACACAATAGGCAAATAGGCGCGCAGTAGTCATTAAAATAACAAAAAAAAAACGCATGGCGACCGCAACAATGACGTGCAGCGACGCGCAACAACAACAACAACAACAGCAACCAACAATAAAAACAAAAACAAAAAAACGATAAACCTTGATTAATTTGAACTTTTGTTGGGTGAAGGCACAGCGAGCGATAGAAAACAGCGCGCGCCCCCAACGCGTTGCAAGTGTGTGTGTGTGTGTGTGTAGGAGGAAGTAAAGTGCGCCGTGGCAACTACAGTGCAGAAGCGCAGCCAATATGCCACCAACTGCAATTACACTATTTGCCGAGTGCAGCGAAGTGAAAGCGGAGGCAAAAAAAACGGCAACGGGTGCTTGTTGCACGAACGGCGAAGCAGCGGTGGAGCGGTGGTGGAGTAGTGCAAGCCCTTTGCCAAGTGACAAGTGGCAAGCGGAAAGTGGCTGCACACTCCTTCCTGCCGCAAGCAAGCGCATATACCGTTATGTAGTCAGCAGACTGATTGCTTTTATTTGCGGCTGAGCGAGTTCTCGCTCCGCTGAGCGTACGTGTGTGTGTGTGTTTGTGCGCTGCATTTAGTTTGAATGTGTCAAGAAGGAAGTGCTCACACTCAAGTGTTGCAAGTTTGCTGCACTTACCACTTACACGTTGCAAGAAATAAAAATGACTTTATTAAAAAGTGTTAGCACTCAGCCGCATACCGTTACGTTTTCTATGCACCCACAACTACACACACACACACGAGTCTATGTTTGTCGGCTTGCCACTGTGGCGCAACTACATGCAACTAGCAACGACTGTTGCACTTACAACTTACAACATTTAATATGCGCATAGCTGAGTACGTGTAAATGTGTGCGTGTGTGTGTGCATTCAACAACTGCAACTGTGAATTTGAGTGCAACTGCTGTGGCCCTGCAAATTGCTTATGCAAGTGTTGCAAGTGTGAAGCGCGCAAATTGCGCAAATCGCAAGAAAGCTGTGTAAATTAAGGGAAAATCATACTTAATGCTGACTTTCTCACCCCGCTGACTCCGCTGGTGCGCCGCTCCGCTTTTCCTCTGCCGGCCTTTCAGCGTTGGAGTTTTACTTTCTTTGCCACTTTGGAGAGGAGGAAGTGTCAAATTGTAGGGTTCAGTGTTTGTTGTTGTGCCCAACTCGCTTGAGCGCAAACTATTTATGTGGGTATTACCGTTATACAGCGAGCATGTCGTAATGAAAGCGCATAGGCGAGTTTAAAAAAGTTACGTATCATTGTAATTACGATTTTTTCAGCCACCGAAAGAGGGAAAACACAGTCTGAAGCGGAAAAGAAAGTGGCAATCACATAATAGGTTACATTGCTCTTACGTAAGTGATGATGCTTTTTTATTTTTTGAAACATAATTAGTGCGAATAATGAATTCGTAACAAAAGAAATTACACAACAAATAAAGTGTCTTTCTTTAACTGCCGAAATTCATGTAAAACTAGAGAAGATATCATGAAAAAATTGCTTAAACTTCAACGTTGAGAAATTCAGTAGCACTGAAATCGACATTGCCTTAGTGGATATGTCTTCTTTTTTATTATTGTAGAGACAGCTTACGGTAATAATAGCCGAATTTACAACAGCGCTTGTCGTTCTTTCTTTTCGTTGTTTAGCCAAGTGCCTCTCCACCTGACCTTTCCAAGGTCCTCTTCCTCTACTTACTCCGGCGGGTACTAAGTCGAATACACTTAGAGCTGGATTGTTTTGAAACATTCAGACGACATGACCTAGCCTGCGTAGCCGCTGTTTCTTAGTTCGCTCAACTATGTCAATGTCTTAGCATGTCTCGTACAGCTCATCGTTCCATCGACTCGGGTTTTGCCGTTGCCAAGGCGTAAAAGATCAAAAATTTTCCGCGGAACCTTTCTCTTCAAAACTCGTATTGTAAACTCGTCAGCTGTTGTCAATGTCTGCTCCTTCGTCATCGATTGGGGAATCGGATTCGCCTTTTCCTGGCGTTATACTTTCACTGCCATTCAGCAGGCTGGAGAAGTGTTTTCTCTATAATTTTAGTATGCTCTGGGCATCAATCAATAGATCAGCGCTAGAGGTTCTACAAGAGTATACTCCGATCTTGAAACCTTCTATTAGTCGTCGTATCTCTTCGTAGAAATTTCGATTTTCTGTCGTCCAGCTTGTCAAGCTCCCCGTACTCACGCATTTCGGCCTCTTTCCTTTTTTGTCTGCAAATGCATAATCGAATAGGCGAGTATTGAGTTAATTTGGTGTTTGCTAGGGAAATTTTAACACCCTTTAGCCTAGATTGAGAGTTTAAAATTTTAAAAATTAAGACCTATTTTTATATTGTGCGGTAGCTTTGATTTTACCAGTGTCTTAAAAAATGCCTGAAGTACAATTTTTATTTGAAATTGCGCCTAATTGTAGGCAATCTATTGTTATATTCAAGCATAGCAATTATGAGCATATAATCAACCTTTTTTGATACAAAAATTTCAAAACAAAGACTGCTTTTACCAAAAATTTTGGTTCGTTGGTTGAAAAGCCTTATGCAGATGCACCAGACCATAGCCCATCATTAGGCCGTTATGCACACTAGTGGTAACAAATTGAGCCTTATACAGTAACGCCGTGGATCTGATGCAATACTTAATTTCATTCCACCCCAGCTGCCCTAGATAAAATGGAAGATATCCTGTCGCAACCGGGTGTAGTCTGGTCATTCGCAAAAATAATGTTCTGCGTCTTATTAACCTCCGCGCATGCTCTCCTTTCGCTGTTTCAACCTACAATATTACCCAGTCGAAGGTGGAAACTTAGAAGTAGTTGGCGTGTTATGACCTTTATAATTTGTCTTAGTCCCTTCCTGCCTAAAAGTAGAAGCTTTTTGGTCTGTTCATGATCAATCCTACCCTGAAGTACTTGTGTGGTGTACGCTGTGTTGCTGGTGTTCCATAGCCTGAGGTGTTTCACATGAGTTCATTAGTTCATTGCTTCAAACAAGGTTTGCACTAAGGCAGCTTAGAACAATTGCAACTTAGCGGGCCAATTCATCTGCCTTTTCCTTTCCTTTGATTCCCATATAACTGGTTATCATGATGACTTCTACCGAGTTTCCCACCTGTATTTCCGTACTGCATAACAGTAGGCCCTACTTATAGCCTTCATTGACGCTTTGCTTTCCACAAAAGGGTCAATGCACTTGCTTCTTATAGCCCAAACCTATTTGGCGTCTTTTATTATTCCAACAAGTTTGGTCTGAAAGACTGCATCGTCCTCATTTAGTTTGAGGATACCTTTATTGTATGGATTGCTACAGAAGCAGCACCTCTCTCGTTCTCATGTCACCCTTTGATTCATCGATGAATACATAGATTTCGCCGTTGGAACTGTCGACAACAGAACCATTGGTGCATTTAAACCTACTGGGGAATGAAAGCATTTGTTTTTTTATGGATCTGCTTTTCTACCGCATTTAGTCCGAGTTCATTAACAAAGTTGACTATAATACCCGTGAGATGAGCCTGGTTCCAATCGCTTAACAGCTTGAGCCAACTGGTGCTAAGTATTGCATCATAATATTATCATACTTCTCTAAAGTATGTGTTGACTGGATATTGGGGACTTCAGAGCCTTTGTTTAGGTAGTTTCCATAGCTTACTGAAAATTTTATTTTTTATAAAAAAATAGTTTACGGAAGTCATTGTCAAGTTAAAAATTGTGTCATTTAGTGTCATCGGAGTCAAACTGATACCATCCACACTATCGCTATCATAGTCAACAAAGATTATATCGTCAACTAAAATGGAAAATAAGGTAACATCATATTTATAATAAGTATTTACAGGCGAGGAAAAAGCGATATAATAGAAACCATTAATTTTGAAACAAAATTTAAGTTTTGGTTATAAAATGGTTACATATTGGTTATTAATAGGATATGTCTGACTATATGTAAAATAATCTATTGAATAAAAAACTCAATTTTTTGCATGTTAGGTGAAGATATAACAATTATCAGTTTTATTCTCATTACAGTAAACTCCAGTTAAAAGCTTCCGATCATAAAATTCACTAAATTATAAGACTGTAATATAACCACGAATCAACGTCAAACTAAAGTCATCAAAATGATATGATTCGTGTAAAATTTTCCCGTTATGCAAGCATATACTCGCATACATAAAAATTCATGCTCTTAGTTTCACTCATAGAAAATGCAAGCCGTTCGCCACATTTGCGCCATTTTCCATTTGAGTGTGATATTTTCATAAACCGTAACAACTCGGTTGCACACATAAAAAGCATTTTTTTCTTTTTCGAATCAAGTGGGGATCTTTAAGTTGCAGCAATCCTTTTATCGCAGTCGATAGACCATTAAAGAGATTTCCTTGCAACATCCGCCTGCAAACGTACATGCTTGTGGGCGCTCCAACATCTATACACCCATACACACATGCATCCGTGCATAAATGTGAATATGTGTGTGTTCTCATGCAATATTTAATTGGATTTGTTTTTGGTTTTATTTCACTTTTATTGCAACATTTGTTTCTATGCGAGTGTGTGTGTGTGAATGTGGCTGTGTATGCGATTAAAAAGTGTCGGTTAAAAGACTGTTGCATTTGGTGAAGCACTCACCAACACAATCCCACAAATACAACTGCAGTAATCTTTTTTAACACACACACACATACAAACACAGAGAAACATGCATGGGTTTGTGGCGTTGTTTGCGCATTTAGAGAAAAGTGCAGGAAGACACACACACAGACACAATAGTGCACGTCCTGCGCTCCCCTTTTGCCACTTGTCAGTCAGCACCGCGCGTTGCAACAACAAGAAAATGGTCAGCAACATGCAGAATCTGCCGCAATTTGTGGTGTTTAAAAGGCGTATTTCCCTTATTTAGAGTTGTTGTGTTTGTTGTTGTTGCTATTGCTGCTGCTTTCGCACTGTTGCAACTCGTAATGATGCACACGTACGCGCGGTGGCAACTGTTGTCGGCGCATGCTTGTCGCACGCCAGTATGAATGCTTGCAGTTGATTGTGTGTGTTTATATATGTGAGTATGTATGTGTGAGTGTGTATGCGAGTGTATATGTGTATTTAGATGCCTTGCTTGCCACATAAAAGTTGGGTCCTTGCACTTTTGCAACGCCAACAACTTTAGCCTCTGTCGAGCTGCCACCAACAGTGTAACAAAAACAACTGCTACAACAACAACCACAAACAGCTTTACGGGCAGTGAAAGCAGCAGTAGCAGCAACAACAAAAGCAATGCACACAAACAACAACAGGAACAGCAATTAGACGAACAGTGCATGCAGCAAATGCGGCAACGTCAACATTCCGTTGCACACACCAACTTCGCATGGAGCCACACAACGGATGTGTGTGTGTGCCACATATTGATGTGCGCTCAACGTTATCTCTGCGCGGTATAACGAGAGCTGTGCAAAAATCTGAAAATAGTCAGTCATTAATTTATACTGTTATTTTGGGTTTAAGAAAACTTTTCGAGCTATAATCAAAAGGAGTTTACTTATAACGGTGTACAACTTCGTACATTTTTCAGTTGTGTGGCGCATTTTGTGGGTTTAAAATTGGAAAATTCGATTTCAGAACCGCAAACTTAAATGGGAGTTGAGTTCAGATTCATTACATGCCAGTTATATGTACATATATGTGTGTGTTTCAATATGTACAAAATAATATATAAATGTACCGATAAGTGGCGCTAGAATCGATTTATCAACCAATAATCGCACATATAGTTTCGGTATTTATATATAATATATACATTCGGAAATTTTTTTTACATTCACTCCGCTAGATGACGCTGGTGTAAATTGTTACTAGGAATAAAGTTTTTGTGATCCAATGTTGTCCATATGATGGTCAAATTCTTTTAAGAGCTGAAAAGAGGAAATAGTCGCTTTGGGCCGGATCCAGAGAATATGGTGGATGTGAAAGCAGTTTGCTGCCCAATTTATTGATTTTTGCCATCATTTTCACTGACTAGTAACGCGGTGCATTTTTCTTCAAATCCGACCGTTTTCGGCGATTTCGTCCTTCAAATGGTCCTATAATGTAGCAGTCACTGTCGATGAGCTTTCTTTTTTCAAGGTAGTCAATACAAATTATTCCATGCGCATCCTAAAATATTGAAGCAGTCCACTCAGATTACGGTCGATTGGACTTCGGAATGAAATGTTGGATCCATGTTTCATCCATTGTCACATACCGTCGAAAAAACTCGAAATTTTTACGCTTGAACATCACCAAATACTGCTCCGAATCATCAACTCGTCATTGTTTTTGGTCAAATGTGAGCTCGCAGGGCACCCACTTTGCACTGAGCTTCCTCATACCCAAATATTCGTGAATGATATGATGTACAATTCCAGTTGATGTCTTTAGAGTGCATGTTACACATTACGGACATTCAAAATTATTAGATCGACTTTTTTGATGCTTTGGTCGGTACCAACCTCTTTCAGACATCCACCGCTTTCACCGTCATCGGAGCTCAATTCACCACGTCTAAACTTAGAATTCTTGATGGTTGATTTTCCTGAGGCATCTCAAAAAACTCGACATCGAAGTTTTTGCTACAACTGTAGTTTCTCCCTTCAAAAATCAAATATCAACACGAAAAATCACTTTTATCCATTTTTTCACAATAACAAAAATTTCTCAAAATGATATAATTCATAAACTAATGATCTGACAGTCGTTAAATTTATACACGCGCCTTTTGAATGATTAGGGCTAACCAAAAATCAAATGCGCCTTCTATGTATCAGACCGGGGACTTCTCAATTGACCTGTTATTCTTACTCAGATAATTATTTCTGTATATCTTTCGATGAAAATTTTGATTGAATCAATTGTAAATTTTTACTAAAAAAAAAGCAGCAAAATATGTACGGTATATACGGGTTGAACTTCGGTCCTGAATTGTCGGGTCTATAACTTCTTTTGTGGTGCGGTTTTTTTCTTCAAAATTTAAACCTTTATTTAAGAAAAACATGTATAAAAATATTATTTCAATTCCCTTCCAAATCTATACAATTTTTCCATCTTTCTGTCAATGGCTGGATTCCATCCCAAAATAACTGCGCCAGCTTGGCGACAAAGAATAAATCAAGCCAATTTTCGATGCCCTCTTCTGATGTGAACGGTATTTCAGTGAGAGCATTCTGCAGCAACCAGAATAAATAGTCGTGAAACAAGGTCTAAGGTATATGACATTATGATGGTCGTAAAACCCGGTCGTTTTTTTGACAAACGTTCACTTAAATTGTTTGAGCTATTGTCGGTAGCCTTTCCCCATTAATGGTTTCACCCGGTTTTAGCAGCTCACAATGCAGCACGTCCTTCTGATCCCAACACGTATGGGGCAGTACCTTGGCGTCATGGATATTCGGTTTTGCCGTTGATTTGGCTGGTTGGCCTGGTTTTAACTATGATATTTTGCCTTTAGGGTTGTCATGTTGCATACATTTTCATCATTAACCGCAAGTCGATGCAAAAATTAAATGATTTTTTTTAGCATTCAAACAGCTTTTCCGACCTGCAACATCTTGTTTTAACATTTCTTACTTTAAATTCATGTGGCACCCAATTTTCTTGCCTTTGAATATTTCCGGAAACTTTTAAACATTTTGGAATGGCTGCTTGGGTGGCTCCCAAAGATTTTTTGAGTTCTTCTTGTGTTTGGCAACAATCTTCATCCAGTAATGTTTCCATTCCTCAAACCTTTTTGGTCGCACAGGTCTCACAAGCCAAAATCACAACTTATAAATCGTGCAAAACACTTTTGGCACGCAATTTTGAATGCTGTCTGAAATTTTCTTCCCGCAAAAACATTCTCTCAGGCTCAAAGTTCGACATATTTCAGTGCGCTTGGGAAGGTCGAGCGGCTACACTTCTTGCACAAGCTGTATTTTGTACGCCTCCAATTTGAGATCTCGACGTAAAATGCGCAATATCCTTCCACAGCCCAGTTCGAGTTGTGGCGAACGCTGCCGAATCGGTCTTCGTGTACACTCTCAGCTACAGCTGCTATATTTTCTTCACTGCGTGCCGAACGTGGTCTATTCGGTCGGATATTATCCAATAATGAATGCTGGGTCTCAAGATGGGTAATGGTATTGCGAATAGAATGCTCAGTAGACTGATTATGTTGACCATAATTTGAGCGAAGCCCACGAAACACATTATTTACGAAAAGCGGAAGCTACAATTCATTTTCAGTGATAATTTTTGACCGACATTAATTTTGAAAAAAAGTCAGGTTTTGACTCGAGTTTGACTAAATTCAGTAACTGATTTGTTTTGATACGTTGCAAAAGAGACATTGAGCTCATCTACTAACTTTATATTGATAGCAAGATGATTTTTCAACACGTCGCTTCCTCGAAGTGGCGGTCTTTAGTTCAGGTGAATGAAGGCGAGAGTTTCAGTAAATGGGTTATGGCACTTAAACACAGATATTTTCGACAAAACTAATTTTTGGTAGAGGATTTTTTATCACGTAAATATCTCCAGACGAGCTCGTGGTTTCACACGAATGTTAATACTAAATATTTGGTAATATAAATGTGTGAAATTAGATCAAAATGTTACTAGTTGACCATAGAAATCAGAACTTTTTTTAACGAAAATTCAAAGTCACTATCTTCTAGGGAAGTGGAATGTTATTTTTAATTAAATTAATTACCTTTTTTTCCTTGCAGTGATTTATAATCAAAAGCTCTAAATAGTGAAAGGTAAAAAAAATTTTCGGAAAGGCCTAAATATTCATTAAATGCATTTTTATTAAATATCTTAAAATCATTGATAATAACCAGAAAAACTACCAAAAAAAAAACGTTAACTTCGGCTGCACCGAAGCTAATATACCCTTCACAGGTCCATTTCTTTTAGTAACTATGTGTTCAGTTTGTATGGAAGCTATATGCTATAGTTAACCGATCACAATTTCTTCGGAGATTACTTTGTTGCTTTAGAAAATAATCTATACCAAATTTTGTGAATATATCTTGTCAAATGCAAAAGTTTTCCATACAAGAACTTTTTTCCGATCGTTCAGTTTGTATGGCAGCAATATGTTATAGTGGTCCGATATCGGCAGTTCCGACAAATGAGCAGCTTCTTGAAGAGAAAATGACGTGGGCAAAATTTCAAAACAACATTTCGTATATATACAGACAGACAGACGGACATGGCTAAATCAACTGAACTCCACCTACTGATCATTTATATATATACTTTATAGGGTCTCCGACGCTTCCTTCTGGGTGTTACACACTTCGTGACAAACTTAATATACCCTGTTCGGGGTATAAAAATACCCAAAAAAATATAAATAATATATTCAAAGACTATCAATTTCGCAACATAACTCATTTGCCAAAACATTAAAGTGCCGTTATTAACAAAAACTTGCAACAGCAATAAATTACGACATTTATCTGATAAAGTATAGCATTATCATCAGCGTTAGCGTCATCATGATGGTCAACAAAATAAAAATAAAGAACGCATTAACGCGCCACCAAAAATAACCGACACACTTTTCGCACATTTTCGCTGAACTTAAATGCTATTTTATACCGAACTGTGTTGTTGTTGTTAACATTTAGAGTCAACAGCAGAAGAGCACTTAAATATTTTTTGATAGGCTTATAATATGGTGCTAGTATATAATGTACACAAATATATTATATAGTATGTGTGGGTAAACCGGTGAGTGTCATCCATTTTTAGGCGCTATTGTAATTTCCATTATACATATATATGTAAGTATGTATTAATTTCCATGTATTTGCGAGCTTATTGTTGTTATTGTCACCAAACCCACGCAACAGTTTTCATTCATACATATTTTGCGGTGGTCTAAGCAGCTTCTTTGTATACTTTTATGACATTCTCACCGAAAGTAGCTATTGTGTAAACATTTAGAACAACAACAAAAGCATTAGAAAGCTTAACAATATACTTTGTCAACATCATGAATTACACACACACATACACATGTATGCATACACATACATTTATATACATACATACTGAAACATCGCCATAACGCTAACACATCGTAGAAGCGGCCATAAAGGCTTACTTTATCCTTAAGGTTTTCTTGACTGTCAGGCTCATAAGTCGCTTGCCACATATAATCCTGAGAGCACATATACTATACATGCATATATCTATGATCTTATCTAATAAATGCATACTTATTCATTGTTGTTGCTAAATATCCCTAACCTTTTTATATCCCAAAGGCCATTCGCCATTATTCCTCAATGTAATTTTATATTTGTCAATTTCACCGCTTCGAATGTGTGTGTGTGTTTCTGTGCGTGTTTGCTTACATGTTGCCACATTCCATTCACCACAGCTGTTTGTATATGTCACTTATTTCAACAGTTTGTTTATCCTTGCTTTTGTGTGCGCCAATCGATTGCTGACCCTTTTCCGACAAATATTGCGTTATAATTGGAAAAATAAGATCTTGTCAATACCAGTGTTATTCATTCTTGGAATAAAATCTGTTGCTGTTTCCTTTCCCGCACCACTACATATGCGTTTGTGGGTTTATTCTGTAATTGCTGGTATTCAGTGCTGAGGAATTTGCCATAAAGACTTTTCGCATTCTGCTTTCTGAGCTGTGGATGGAAATTTAAGTCTTACTATCTTCAGACAGATTATGTTTGATGCAGCTGATAATTTTGGAAATAAGTCGAAACAAATTGAGAATTATTTTATGAACTTTTTGAAAATAAGCTTACCAATTCTGGAAAGCTTCAATAAATATGAGGGTTTTTTTCTAATCATAATTGAATGTACATTGTGACAAAAAAGCACGTGGAACTTCAATTCCCCGGGTAAATGATATTTCAAAGCAATGTATTTTGCTAAGTTTGTAGGACTGTCCTTAATTACTAAGCCAAATTTCAGCTGCTTCAGTCGGTACACCTCAGTAGTCTGTTTCGATTTTTACAATGTATAACAATAACGGACAAGGAATTTGTCTCAAATTTTGTATTTCTAATCAAATTTCGCATGTACGCAATCGTTGCGAATGTTGGAAAAAGCTTACAGTGATTCAGTTTCATTGAAACCACAAGCCTAAGAGTGCTACGAAGCCAAGACGGCCGAGAGATAATCGAAGACATGCCATGTTGTGTACAACCTTCGACCTCTTCAACTGATGAAAATATTAAAAAGGTGAAGAATGTGGTGTAGGCAAGTGTTGGAGTGATGGCAAAAGAGCGCGACAGCTCGCGAGGCCGTTCGAATGATTTTGGTGGATATTTTGGGTATGGAACCCGTTTTTGCTCGAATCGTCCCTATAAAGTTGAGTTTTTTTTAAGAGTACCGTAAAGAGGTCTCATCGTTCCGAAAAAGCTATGAATGCTATCAATCAACCACCGTATTCACCTAATTTGGCTCCGTGTGGTTTTTTCTTGCTTCCCAAACTGAAATTACCGCTCCGTGAAACCCGTATATTAATAACAGCAAGAACTGTTTAAATTTACAATATTTCTGGTTAAGTTCCAGATAGTTCTACTATCTATCCATCATTAACAGCAATCAGGTTAGTCTAATCGGCTATGGATATCGTCCACTTTTTTGAATGGTTCTGCTATAAAAGGTATTCAAAAATTTTGCTACTCACTTAACTCGAAAATGAATCCACTAAAATAAGAACCGTTCTCAAGAGTCAGCTGTACGTAACCGAAATGATCCCGCATTTTTCATTCTTCCAACTTAATTTGGCAGTTTTGTTGTTGTAGCGGTTCTCTAGTTAACTCTTTAGAGTTCTCTAGGTTATTAGATATGCGGGATACATTGGTCACGTAAAAAGATAGTTAGAGTCATGCGGGGACTCATTACACGCAGAATATGTCGAGGTCAATTTTGTATAAGTAGGAGTATAACTTACTACAGTATCCAGAACGAATCTACCCAAGGGACACTTTAGATGCTCGAGGTAGCTCGGGCTTTGCGTCTGCTATGGGTGGCGGTTTGACTCCAAGTACGTCATTCACTGGCAGGAAGTCGTTGAAAATGTTGATGGTTGTTGTTGTTGTTGTTGTGGCAGAAATCTGCCAAATTGACCGCTGGTCGGGTAAAAATGCGGGTTCGTTCGGGTTTCGTAGACCCCACTGTCCTTGGTGTTGATGGTGTTAGAGTTTTTAACGTCACTGGTCTGGTTGGCGTACTGTTTAATGTCATCGACAAAGTCAAGGCAAGACCTCCACTTTAAGCTGACGACTCCAGGAATGGTTTCTGCGAAAGTATCTTAACAGGAACATCAAGTCTTGTAATCAAACTGAGTGCATTATGCAGACAGATTTTGAACTTCTTCGTCTGAGTTTTTCTACACCCAGCCGATCAGTTCAATTCAGCGTAGTTTATAACCCGCCTGCCGATTACCTTGTACGTTGCCAACATTGTTTCATTGTCCTTTCCACAGAAGCTGCCGGCTACCGCTTGAGATTATATTTCAGCTCTATACTTTGGCACTAATTCCGGAATTTGTGGAGTGAAGTAGGATGTCGGGTATAACTCCTAACAGTTTAGGGTTGAAGTCGCAATTTTAACGCCACCGACTGTGTTATTAAGATTTACTCTGTACTCTTGCATATAGTTACTGAATATGGTCGCTGTGGATTTAGTGGGGGAGGGGGGAGTGTTAGACTCCACAGAAAAGGAGGGGAAAAGAACGGATCGGTATCTAGAATGAAGCGTCGCAACAGAGGTAGTTGAAGTGTTATTCTAACCCAAAAATGCACCACTTTCATCTTCTCAATGCGAGATAAAGCTGGTGTAAGCAAGCAGTGCTTTATCATCGACTAGGTAAGTTAAAGGTAGCGGAGTTATAATAATACCTCTGGTGTCCAGTTGTTGTTCCCAAATTTTCCGTATTGTGATCCAATCAACCAAGAAGTTAGGATCACTCTTTACATAAAATAAATTAGCTAGAAATTGCAAATATTTGATGATCTTATATTGAGAGCGTACGAGTCGTCGTTGCGCCTTGAATCCATGAGCTCCCGTGCTAAGTTAAATCAGATGTTTACTTCCAAAAATAATGAAGTTAAAAATTTGGATAAATTCTTGATATTTTCCAGCCATAACCCTTGCATATAAATGCGCAGCCCAGAGAATATCTGAGTCTGCTAAACGCTTCTTAAACTGCAGCTGCAGCATCTCAAAAGCAGGCAGCGCCAGCGCTCAAGAACAGCTGTTGGAATTCCAAAAGTACTATATATGTATGTATGTAGACGACTAAAAAGCTTGTGAACAGCGCAGCAACTCGTCCAAATGCTTCTCACACACAATTGAAATTCTTGAAAGTTTTTTGCCATTTCCCAGCGCCCAGCGCCCAATGCACAATTTGCGATTTTTTCCCATCGTCGGTTACATGAATAGCCGGTTGGTTGGTTGGTCGGTTGTTCGCTTGGTTGCCTGCTAACCACATTTTGTTTGGCAACAATTGCTGCAACAATGCATTTGCGCCGACGGCGGCACCGTCACACACAATAACGCAGCGGCCGCAACAACAACAATGCAATTATGCGGTTTCCATCAACTTTGCAAACAATTTGTAGTTTTTTGCAGCGCCCTTCGCGCGCTCGCGCCGCATCACGCTGATTTCTACACCATTAAATTTGCACCATTGTCTGCTAGTTGCAACTGCCAAATGCCGGCTGTTGGCTGCCGACTGTTGTTTGCCGCGTCTGCTGCTGATTTCTATGTACTTAACCAATTTTCTATTTACGCTTTTGTCTGCTTCGTTTTTTAGTCAGCGCGCACCACACGGCGGACCAAATTTTGTGGGCGCTTGACTAGCGCGAGGTGGCCAAAATGCGTTGGCTGCCGCAGCGGCAGCAAAAAAATGCGCCAAATTTTGCCTTCTTGCCACTGCATAGTTTTGGGCGTGGCAACTTACATTACATGTGTGTAATTAATTTTGCTTGAGTAGGTGATTGCATTTCGGCTCGGGGGAGGGTGAGCTGTTGGCAATACTTGAAAAAGTGAGTTGAATGTACGAACAATTGGCGTGCGATTGTTGTAATATACATATGTCCATCATAATGCGTCTCTAAAAGTAAAAATCATTTGGCACTCGCAACTATGAAAACAAGCACGCTAACCGTTAGGGAACAAATTTAATTTGTAAAAAGAAGCACTTATCAGTACTCTTAATCTTTATTAGAGGTTCTCGCTTGCCTTATTTTTTCAGCAAAACCAAGAATGTTAGAAAAGATGTTCATCTAGTTACTTCTTCGTCTTTTGTAATCAGCGTGACTATGTGTATATACGTGGGTTTCCTCTTCCTTATTGGCGTAGACACCGTTTACGCGGTTATAGCCGAGCTTACAACAGCGCTCCAGTTGTTCTTTCTTTTTGCTGTTTGGCGCCAATTGGGGATTCCAAGCGTAGCTCCACCTGGTCTTTCTAATGAAGTGGAGGTCTGCCTTTTCCTCTGCTTCCCCCGGTAGGTACTCTGTCCACTACTTTCAAAGCTGAAGCCAATGCGCAAAGAACCATAAATCTTCCGCAGAACCTTTCTTTCGGAAACTCGTAACGTCGACTCATCATTTTGTCTTCGTTCATGACTCTGCACCATATAGCAGGACGAGAATAATAAGTGACTTATACGAGTTTGCTCGTTGTTCGTCAGGAGAGGACTTTACTTCTTACTTGCCTACTCAGTCCGAAGTAACACCTGTTGATATTTCGTATTGTCCTCGTTCACTACTAGTCAGGCTGCTTTCACTGCCATTCAGCAGGCTGGAAAAAAGTTCCTCAATAATTTTAGTATGCTCTGGTCATCATACACTAAACCACCTCTGAGGGTTTAACACAGAGTATGCTCCGGTTTTGAAACTTTATGTTATCCGCCGCATCTTTTTGTAGGATTTTTAAGCATTATCCCTGTCAATCAGTTTGTTAAGCTCTTTGTACTCACGCATTTCGGCCTCTCTCTTGTTTTGTCTTTGAAAGCAAATCGCTTCTCTCTTCAACTCTCGGTATATATCCCGCACGTGTTGTGGTCGATTGTAACGTTATGAGAAATGAATTTTTTTTCTTATTTCCACTGCGATCCTGTACTCCTCATCGTACTAGTTGTTCTTTTGCTTTTCCGAAAACCAATGATTTCAGTTGCAGCTGTAGGTAAGGAGCTGGAAATGCCGTCCCACAATTCTCTTATACCGAGTTACTGACAAGTACTCTCAGAGAGCAGGAGTGCAAGTCGAGTGCAAGTTTTGGCTGTCTCTTGTGATTGCAACTTTTCGACTTCGAACCTTTCTTGTGCTTGTTAACGTGCGTTTTTTACGGCACAGAGGCGGGTGCATATCTTGGCTGCAACAAAATAGTGGTCCGAGTCAATGTTAGGACCACAGAGCGTAAAACACTGGATACGTGCCTTCCATCTATCACAACATGATCGATCTTGTTGGTGGCTTTTCGATCCCAAGACAGCCAGGTAGCTTGAGGAATTTTCCTATGCTGGAATCCAATACCACAGATAACCATATCTCAGGCCCGGCGATGTCGATCAGCCTCAACCAATTTTGGAATGTTTCATCATCGATGCTGAATTTACCGACTGTAGTGCCGAAGATGCCTTCTTTGCCCACCCTGGCGTTAAAGTCGCCAAGCACGATTTTGACATCGTGGCGGGGGTAGCTCTCATAGGTGCGCGCCAAGCGCTCATAGAAGGTATATTTGGTCACATCGTCCTTCTCTTCCGTTGGGGCGATATGTTGCAGAAGTTCGCTTTAATTCGGATTGTAGCTACATGTTCATCCACTGGGAGTCTCTCCCACTATGAATCCCATACCGATTTTGCGCCCCTTTATATGACCACTGTAGTAAATGTCACAAAGACCTTCTCGCCTCAGTCCTTGTCCCGTCCATCGCATTTATTGGACAGCGGTGATGTCAGGTGATGTCAACGAGGACATCAACCAGCTGGGCAGCGCCACCTTCCCAATTAAGGGACCGGACATTCCAGATGCATGCCCTTAAATCGTTATCCTTAGTGCGTTTGCCATGGTCGTCATCAAAAGGAGGGTCTCTCATCCGAGGCTGTTTGTACTTTTTCTTTCCGGGCGCTTTTTACGTGACGGGTCCTATTATTGTATGGATATTGTATTTATGAAGTGTTTTCTAGATTCTGCATAACCAAAGTTAAAACTATTTCTTGTTTTTTGCCATTTTGTACATATTTTTTATTTTGGCCCCCAAAAATTGTAATCCTTTATGGTATAAGTAAGTAGCCATAAATTCCTTCCCTTGAAGCCACATTATCTTCCAGCAAACTTTTACTTTTGACAAATTTTTATGCTTTAAATTTCCACTACATAACTCAAAGCACTGAATATATAAAGGATACACATACATACACACACACAAATTTATTCCCACATCGCCAGCACAAGTCCATATGTAAATGAATATCCGCATTGAAAATGACATTCTAACTCATTTCCTTGCCTTTTTCATTTCTTATATTGTTTGCCATAGAGAGTGTTTTTTTTTTTATTATTTTACTTTGCTCTTGAACTTCCGGGTACATGTCACTGCCTTCCGCATACGCAGACACCCACGTCACTGAACTAACCCACACATTGTTGGGAAATTGTTGCGACTTTATGCGCATAAATTAGAGTTGGTAAATAAAATCAGCGGGCGCAAGCGAAACAGGGTCGCCTACAAGGGTTAAAGGTGTAATGTGGCGCAGAGCGTGACTTTATTGTTGTGAAATGGAAGAAAAATTGGGCGTGAAAAATTTCATTTTCGCATGAATCGGGTGCCATGAATATGAAATATTGAATAAAGTTGAATTAAAAAATTTCTCACACACTTTTTGTTTTTGCTATGCAAGGAATAAAAATATGAAAAATCTACTTAAAGTTTAATAAAAAATATTTAAATTTGTAAAATCCACAAAATTTGCGGAAAAATCGCGATTTCATAGCTTGCAAAAGAAATTCACGTTTCAGCTGCTTGCTAAAGCAACCAACTGAATCTATTCTGTGCTTAGCCTTTGTATGTATGTGTATGTCTCTCCTTACCATTTACCGTTGTCGCTGTTTTTTACTGCTGAAAATCGCAGTTTTTTCTTCCCTTCGCCTGGTGATTTTCTTCGCTTGCATTGAAAGTCATTCATCTCTCGCCCGGCAGGCATGACTTGCATTCAACTTTTTATAGCTGCATATACACACAAGTACATACATACATACATGTTTGCCTCATACATATGGTAAATATACATTTCTACATATGTAAACGAGCGCTTATGCATGAGCATTGCCAAGAAAGAAAGAGTTTTGCAGGAGACTCGCAATTTTGTAACAGCATCTGGCCATTTGTTCGTAGCTTTCTGCAGAAGATGAAGTGTCTTATGTGCGCATGTGTGTTTGAGTGCTTTCTCGAGCGCATGCAGATATTAAAACGGGAGGTTGCATGCTTGCGTTCTCTTGGATGGTAAGTAAAGCAGAGGTTTTGTGACCGAAAGTGATTCTCTCAAGCGTGAATTTTGGTTTGAGCAAATCCTTTCGGGCTGCTGGGAACCTTGCAGCTGGCTGTGTTTTTGAATTCAACGTTTTTAACCATTTTTATGCATGCTGGTTTGCGACTAAGTATACATAGTAAGCTTTATATTTATAGAAAGTTCCTATTCCTAAAATTTCTTTAATATATCACCACCAAGCTTTTTAAGTCACAAATGCTTGCCAAAGAAAATTCAGAAATTTATTCGCAGGAATTTTTCACCCTCGTAAAGTCAGCAATGATATGATCAGATATCGCTAAGAAGTTTTGTACAAGGGCTTTTCTCCCCAAGAAGCTACTTATTTGTCGGAACCGCCGATATCGGATCATTAAAGCATATAGCTGCCATACAAGCTGAATGATCGGAATGAAGTGCTTGTTTGGAAAACTTTTTATATAAAATAAAATTATAAAATTCGATGAAACTGTTTAGATCGGCTTAATATAGCATATACATACATGCCAATCAAAGTGACCGATCAAAATCAATTGCTTATATGGAAAACTTTACTATTTCTCATGATATCGTCACGAAATTTAATATGGATTATTGTTCTAGACATTGCTACAATCTCTGAATATATTCTTCAGATCCATTTCGCAATATTATTAAATTCGTTTAGTTTTGAAATAAAAGTGTCCCCATTTTGATTTTAAAACGTTGCCTACATTTCGGCGCAAAGAACATTTAATTCGTATGATATTAACAGAGAGAAGCCCATACCTTGATTTCATAACATTAAAATTGTTTTGTTTTGAAATAAAACTTTGATTTTTAAATGTTGCCTACATTTCGGCGCGGAGAAAATATATATCGCATGATATTAACAGAGAACAGCCCATACACTGATTTCGTGATATTACTAAATTTGTTTAGTTTTAAATAAAAGTCGCTCATTTTACTTTAAAAACGTTGCCTACATTTCTGCGCGGAAAAAATTTAAATCCTGTGAAATGAACATAGAGCAGGTCATACCTTAATTTTGTAAAATTATAAATTTATTTTGTTTTTAAATAAAAGTCACCCATTTTTATTTAAAAATGTTACCTACATTTCGGCGCGGAGAAAATTGAAATCGTATGATATTAACAGAGAACAGCCCATGCCTCGTATAATATACCGTAAGCTTTTAAACAACAAAATATAAAAAATGCTTTTAACTTTCACTGTGACATTTTAGAGGTTATACTTTTTTCGGGGTACTTGAATGGACATCTCAAAAGAATGTTATCGATAAAGGTTGCATCTTCACGTCGCCAAACTTTTCTAAGCAGCTTGCTGTTTTCGTAAAGATAGCTCACGTTACTTGTATTATTTTTTTTGAAATTTTTTTTTTTTGATTTTGTAATTTTTAAAATATTTTTATTAGATTTTTTTTCTCCTTTATTCTCCTTGATTTTTTTTTTTTATATATATATTTTTTAATTTTTTTTAATTTTTATATTCTTTTAATGGAAGTTCAGAATACATCCTAATTTCTTAAGAAAATGAGCCTAATGAAAAGGCAATGAATAATATTGCAACTGATATCAAAAATATATTCTATTCAGTTAAAATGTTATTTCAGCCATGTAAAAAAAAAGTTACAGCAGCTCTAGTTCGCATTGTGCTAACATTGCCTCAAACCACTTTTGCGCACATCGAACTCTGCCTTTCCCCACTAAAAAAATATAAGAAAAAGTATACCTTGCCATTTTAAATTTTAATCGAAATTTAGCCAAACACTAGAGAAGCCAAGCTATTTTGTGTGGCACACAATGGACTTCTGAGGAATTCAGCAAGCTAAACAAGTAATTAGCTCAACGGCTTACAAGCGCACAAAAGTATTTCCAAAGAAAATTTCCAGGTCAATAGAAAATCACATGAAAAGCGCGCTCTTTACTCTCCTCCGCCCTCCGCAGTAAAAATACTTTGAAAGAGCGCTTTCAAATTTGCAGGTACTACTTTCTTCTAATACCCATGCATTATAGGTAGGCAAATATTGGCTTGGCTGCGACCAAAATAAAATACAAAAAATACGGCCAAGTGAAAAGAAAATGAGAAAAGGCACAACAAACAGCCCTAATTGAAATCGAAAGGCATAAAAGGCTGTGCCACAAGCGGAGCGACGGCGGCGGCGGCACAAGGCGCAGGCGAAGAAGCGGCGAAAACTATAAGAACTTTACTTTAAGTATTTATACGTGTGTGCTTGCGAAAATATTTACATTTGTGTGGAGAGTGGCGTGGAGTAGGGGCTGACACAGCATGACCCTAAAATAAAATGAAAGAAAGCGACATAAAATGCCCCATAAAGGATGCAGAACAAGAGGCGAGGGCTGGCAGCTTGTAAAAACAAATCTAAAGTGCGCATTATAAAACTGTAATAACGGCAATAAGCGGCACATTACCGCGCACAAACAAGCAGCAGGGCAAAGCGGCATGTCACAGGCGGTCAGAAGGGGGGTCGCCGCTGAAAGCAAATGCGCTAAATCAGGCCACTTTATGGCGCTTGCTGATAGATTTGAATTTAAATGCAACTTGAATGTTTCATTTCAGCAAAATGCAACCACAACAGCTACAACAACAACAGCACAAACGCATTTTCGCCCGAAGAGCATGAAAACTGTGGCTGAAGGGAGTGAGCGAGGGCGCTGCGAGCAACAGCAAACAAGCATTGACCAGCTGCAGAGCACTTCAGCGGCACAAATTGATACAGCTGTAATGTGCTGCAACACAGCAACGCAACAACATTGCCACACACACAGCTTTTAAGTATTTTTCATAAAGTTTTTTTTTCTTGCTCGTATTTTCATATAAATTTTACGCTGTGCGGTCCGCAGAATGAAAGCGAAAAATGCAATTTGGGTCAGGCCATAAATGCAGCGGCAGCGGCCAAAGCGTCGACGTCGGTGTCGGCGCTGACTGCCGCTATCTGTGCGCTTCGCTTGTTTGTTGCACGGTGCAACCCTGCGGCACTGTGGTTAGTTGTTGCTGCATGGCGAGGGCGGCGTGTTGCAAGCCGGCTGTGGCAAGTGCAGTGTGCTGTTGTGTAGAAATGTTTCGCCAACAGCAGCGTGAGCAACAAAATCTCTAACTGCTAACAACAACGCTTACAAGCATGTTGCCTGCCACATTTTTCCGCCTTTTTCTTACTATTTGCCATTGTTCCCCGAAGTTATACACCTATATATATATATATATATATATATATACATGTATATGCGCATAGAAAACACTCCAGTTGCATTATTATTATTTTTTTTTGCTGCGCACCGCGACTATTGTTAGCGCTGACATAAATTTTTATGTTTGCCACAAAATGCTGCTGCCACATTTTATTTTCATGAAAGTGTGTATAAAAAAAATTTGTCAACACGAACGCACAAAAAGCCAACGCAGCCCGTCTCGTGAAAGTGCCGTTAGACGCTAAAGGCTCTATGCATTGTCATACAAGTGAAAAGCGTGCTGCATGCCACCGACAAGCGTGCAACAACTAAACAGGAAGTGCAAAACTCAGTCACTGCAAGCAGGTTATGCTGCCACATGCTTACATTTATGCTTGATTGTCTGCCGTTGCCAATTGTTGACGTTGAAATGGCATTTTTCAAATGTCACTCATACGCCCTGTTGCACATTGTATGCAGGGCACTTAAATGCGTAGCACCAGCGACTGAAGTGCTGTCTGGCGGCGCGACTGCAAGTGCCGGCAATTCAATTTACGTTATGTAGAGCATTTTTTATTTTACAAATATTTGTGCATTTTTTACTTTGTTTGCTCTCAGTCTATCCTAAATTTAAGCGCAAAGTGGTGAGCTAGTTGCGCAAAATGTTGCTCATACGCAGCGTACACTTTTTGTTGATATGAATTTGTGATAGAATTGTATAACTGGCTATGAAATTGTTTGGCAAGCGGTTTGTTAATTAATTTAATATAGTAGAATATTTAATATTTTTATAGTTAAATTTGTGAATTTACTTTTGTATGGAAAGGAGTAATAAAGCATTCTTTTTTCCGTTTTTTTTGTGGTTAAAAGCAATGGAATAAAAATTTATTTGAATATGGTTTGTAGTGGTGAGCCTTATTGGACAAAATCTTATGAAAAGTTTATTAGATTTGCAATATTTAACATTCGTTTAACTATTTCGAATCAAATTTTTTAACAATGTCTAAAAAATTGAAAATATATTTAAACAAAAATATCTAAAATATCTAAAAAACTCAAAATGTATTTAAAAAAGAAGCAGATATGGTCATCTTAGAGCCCAAAAAAGCGCCTAAAATTCAACTCAAGATGATATTTATATATTTATCGCATTTTTGCGACATCAGAAGCTGAGGAAGATGTTGGTAATCCTGCTTCTTGAATTTTAAATCCATTTTCCATCCAGACTCTATGTCTCAATCTCAATCAAAATAAGAAAAAAATAACTTTTATACTATAATATCCTTCACAGCTGCATTTCTTATAGCATAAAAGTGTAAAAAAAGGTTATTTTTTTTTATCGAACAGTCTTTATGGCAGCCATTTACTATATGCTGAAAATTTGTAGCATGTAATATAAGCCAAATTTCGTGAAGATAACTCATCAAATAAAAATATTTTCCATGCAAGGACTTGATTTTGTTCCTTCAGTTTATATGACAGCTATACGCTATAGTGGTCTGATCTGGATAATTTCTTCGGATATTATACCGTTGCTTTTGAGAATAATCCATGCCAAATTTCCTGAAGGTATCTCGTTAAATAAAAAACTTTTTCCTACAACAATTAGATTTTGTTCGCTCAGCCTATATGACAGCTATATGATATAGTGGCTCGATCTGGATAATTTCTTCGGATATTATTTATTATACCGTTATTTTGGAGATTAATACATGGTAAATTTCGTGAAGGTACCTCGTTAAATAAAAAGTTTTTCCTATAAGAACTTGATTTTGTTCGCTCAGTTTATATGGCAGCTATAGGCTAAAGCAATGCGATATCAGCGATTTTGAGAAATGAGCAGCTTTTTAAGGAGAAATAAACGTGTGCACAGTTTCAGATCTATAACTCAAAAACGAAGTAACTAGATCGTGTGCATGCAATCAGTTAGATGAATAGCAATTGAGCCCATTACGCTGTATGTACATATATATATGCTATATCGGGTCTCTGATGCTTCCTTATAATAAAAAAATGTAGTATAATTTCTTGAAATATACATTTTCTAAATTTTTGCTTTTGACTTTCTTGTCTACAAACTAAAAATTTTCGAAATCCGTCACTTTATCTAAAACCTAAACCTTAACAACACTGCAAAGAGGTTAGTGAGACACTTCACTAACTAAATATTGCTTGTACCACTTTGCAAAAGTGTAATCTGCGCTGATTTCCTGCAAACACACACGCACATACATTAGCACAGAGCCATTGATTCAATATTTGCACGCTCCACATGCCAGACACAGCAAAGCGGACATGCACACATGAACACTTAAATAAATGTGTATATATGTGATCAGTCCAGCGAGCTAGCCTACACACCTGTCACACTGCCACGGTTATGTATGTGCGTGTGTGTACGCTTGTATGCAAATATTTTGTGCTAACACATGTTGCCTGTCACTGCAGTGATTTATCCTTGACATGAAAATCCAATCTCTCGCACATGCACCACACACACATACACATACAGCGTCATCATATCTATGACTATTAGTATTTGATGGCGCTTTTATCTTACTAAATTCAAACAGATTACTTTGCTCATGCTATTGACTTAACATTTTTTGCCTTTCTTCGCTTTTTAGTTTAGTTTTTGCTCGCTGGCACATTGCAATGTGCGCTCACCAACTTTCTGAAATTTTCTTTTTCTTGCCAGTTTTTGTGGCACGGCTTTCGTCGCTTGGTTGGGTGATTGACTGAGTAAATAGCAGCATTGAAATTGGCAGCGATTCATTTTGAAAAGACATAAGTAGCAGTAGAGTCGGCGAACAAAAGCCGACCAAATGTACATAACCTACTTACGAAGTTAATTGTCCAACACAACCTTGCCGACGCAAAGTACTTACGGTAGATTAACAATGCGCGCTTAATAAGTTTGTGGGGAGAACAATGGGCGCTTTCATTTCTATTGTCCTTCAGAGCTAGCAACAGCATGAAACTACAACTAAATTTTCATTAGTCAAGCTGTTTTGTGATTTCAGTTTAATCACATAGAAATATTAGGAACAAATTATTGTTATATCTTGTTTTTTTTTTTTAATTTAATTAAACAAATAACTTTCTTTTTTAATTTTAATAATAAATTTGTATATTTGTTTTTAAGTTTAGTTAATTAAATTAATTATAAGTATTTATTTTTAAAATTTTTTATGACGTCGCCACTGTGATAAAATCAAATTTAAAAACATTAAAAACATAAGTTTAGACAGCGAAATATTATTAAAAAATTAAAAATTTAATTTTTTTCTTTTAGCTAATAATTTAATATTTTTAATAAAATTTAATCATAATTTAATTTTTTTTTAATTTTAAATTTTTAAAATTAATTAAAATTAGTTATAATTTTTTTTTTGTAATTTTAATAATTAATTTATATATATTTTTTTCATTTTAATTAATTAATTTAATTTCAATTAATAATTTTTAAAATTTTTTTTGACGTCGCCATTGAGATAAAATTAATTATATATTTTTAAAACATAAGTTTTGACAACGAAATATTATAAAAAAATTAGTACTAGTAGACTTAATTATTTTCCTTTTTGAATTTAAAAATTATTTATTTTTTTTTGTAATTTTAATTAATAATTTTTTTAACATCGGCATTGAAATAAAATTAGTTGTACATTTTAAAAACATAAGTTTTGACAAACTAATATTATTAAAAAACTAGTTCTAGCAGAGTTATATTTTTTATATATGTACATACATATATAAACATAAATGTATTTGTTTTGTAATTTAAATAATTAATTTATATATATATTTTTAATTTTAATTAATTAATTTAATATTTAAAAATAAATAAATTTAATAATTTAAAAATATTTTTTAACATCGGCATTGAAATAAAATTAGTTATACATTTTAAAAACATAGTTTTGACAACGAAATATTATTAAAAAATTAATTCTAGTAGATTTATTTAATTTTTATAACTAATTATTATTTTTTTGTAATTTTAATAATTAATTTATGTATTTTTTTAATTTTAATTAATTGATTTACATTTTTTCTTTTTAAATTTAATAATTAATTAATTTTTTTTTGTAATTTTAATAATTAATTAATATATACATGTGTTTTTGTTTTAATTTTAATTAATTTTTTCCATTGTAGCTACATTTGACTTCGCCTACTTGAAATTTTTTTTTAATTTTTTTTTTTTATTAATAATATTTTTATAATATCACTTATATCGTATTCATATGGCAGTTTCATTATCTTTATTAAATAAGATACACATGTGTATATTAGGGTGGATCAAAAAAAAATATTATTTTTTTTGGTTTGGTACTCTGAAAAATAGGTTCCCAGACACCTCTAAGAAAGCCTCTCCAAAAACCTATGAGTTGCATCATTCATAATGATTTTTTTATTGAGTTATAAAATTCATAAGAAATAAAAAATTTTCCCAAAAATAATCAAACTTCAACCGTTAATATCTTTTAAACGGTTGGGTTTACGAAAAAATCGTAGGAGACCTTTTTTGTAGAGCATTCAATTTCCTACAAAATCTAAGGAGCAAGATATTTTTTCAAGTAGTTGGAAGCGAGATATAAATTTTTCCATCAAAAAATAGAAAACTGTAAGAAGGAGGACCTTCCCGTTACAATTAAGAACTCATGCTTGGAGAGGCTTTCTTAGAGGTGTCTACGAACCTATTTTTCAGAGTACCAAACGAAAAAAAAAATTTTTTTTGATCCACCCTAATGTAGGTATGTATGTATATTAAAAAATTTATTAAACGTTAAAGGTGGCAACACTGTTAACACCTATTGAAACACTTGAAAGATTCTGAATTTGTTACTGCTAACCTAATTGCATACAATGCATATTTATGATTAGGTGGCAACTCCATTAAATTATATTTTTCTAGAAACTTAAAGCTTGATTTATTATTCATATGAATGTGTATAGATGTTAACCGAAGCAAAAAAAAATTTACTATTCAAATTCTATCTACAAGTATTGTTTGACAGAATTACTTCGTCGTTTCTAGACTAAATTCTTAAATTATTCTTCAAACCATAACTACTGCCGAGTCTTCTAACATTATTTACACTTAATTAAGAAATTTCATATGTCCACTTCTCCCCAGTACGTTCCATTCAAGTCAAAAAGCCCTCTTCAATCTCCCAAACTTGTTATACTACGAAAAATCAAAGTCGTGGCCTTAAAACATAAGAGGTAGGCTCCTCAGACAATGACCGAAAAATATTGCATTCAAGAAAAATTCGAGACCACAAGATATTGTATCGAATTCGGAATTAAATTTGAAATCGTTGGTCTGTTGCTATTGAGAACGACAGACACACCACATGATTACCGTGTAACTCGCTCAGCGACCACTTCCTTTGACTATTGTACAGTATTACAATTTGCAATACGGTGGTTCGAAGCAAGGTTCTGGAACACCCAAAGCTACTTGTCAGTTTTTCTAGCTCTGAATAAGAATATACACCTAAAAATAGGCTCCCGTGCATAAAATACTTCATTTCTCTCCCTTAATATTTTCTACAACAACCATAACCACTTCGATGTTAAGATCTTTAAAGTCCACATAAACTGTTTATTTTAACTATTTTCTCTTCTATTAACATTCGGTTTAGCGCTCAATAAGCCAGCTCTTGATGTTTTTATACACTCAATTGGATTTAAATTTGCACTTCTGTCATTACACATCACTTCACAGCCATTTTCACATATTTCTCCATTTTTTATTTTTGCCTCCCGCCACACACTTTATGCTCTTGCCTCTACTACCACAGTTGCTAGTTGCTGGTCTTTCGCAAACTCCTCTTTCTAACTCACTTTTATCGCATTTTGTGCTTTGCATTTGCACATTTAACATTTAAGCTCGACTGCCTCGGTAAAGTGTTGCTTTTCCACCTAACTATGCAACATTTGTAATGCACCGCTCGGACGCATGTGTCCACTCAAGCTAAGTCCAAAGGGTGCACATATCGTCTGGCCGGCGGAGTATTGCTACTAAACATTTGTAAATGTCTGTATATCAACATGTGCATGTGTCTATGAGAGTGTGTATGTGTGTGTTTGTGCAAGTGTCTGCATTGCACTTGCCATTTGTGCACTTAATTAATTCCACTTGATTCCTTTTACAGCTGAGCGCAAAGCTAAATGCGCTTGTAAGCTGCTTAAATGAGCGACCAGACCGCGGCAAGTCGTGCCGGACCCACAACAGTGCCATACAAAAGTATAAACACATAATCGTGCGATTGTGTTTGGGTAGAGTGAGAGCACGGATGTGAAAGAGGAACCACTGCAGTGACGTAGGAACCACTCCAACAGTTGCAAGTTCAGTGGTGTTAACCGTTAAATAAGTTATAGATACAATGCAGATAGGAGATAAAAGCAATTAATGGAAGAAAAAAGCATAAGAATTGAAGGCTTGAAAAATTGCTTCTTATTTCAAGAATTTCGTTGCCTACAATTAGGCGCATTGTTAAATAATGAAATACTTTATTCCTGTGAAAGTACTTTCGAAGCCATTATGTATGGAACTCGATTACTTTTGCAAGGCCACCACGGGCCCGCTCCAGACGTTGAACCTAATTTTCGACGGTTTTCAAGCAAGCTTGACGTAGGGTCCAATTGACTGGGCCATTTCGTGAGTTAACAGGTAAACCAAGCTTGGTTTTTAATAAATCGATTATGACTTATGGCGCCGTCCTGTTGAAAGCACATATTGTCCAATTCGATCCAAAAATATTCGATTATCATTGAGCGGTAGCGATTCCCATTCAAAGTAAAGAGCCGGTCTTGATCATCACGGAAGAAGTACAGCCCAACGACGCCGCCGGCCCATAAACCGCACCAAACCGTTATCATTTCGGGATGCAATGATGACTCATGGAGTATGTGTGGATTGCTGCCTGACCAATAACGCATATTTTGCTTATTGACGAAGCCATTCAGCCCGAAATGAGCCTCATCGCGTAAAATGATTTTTCAATGAAAATCCAGATCATTTTCAAGTTATTGCTGAGCCCAATTCACGAATATATGACGATTCTGGTGGTCTTGTGTCAGTGTGAGCTTGTAAGGATATACATAGGTCAAGATCTTTTCGCAATATTCGCCACAACGACGTCACAGAGATGCCCAAAGCTTGAGAAGGACGTGTGAGAGACTGAGTTGGCTCTTCCTCAATTGATGCGTTAGCGGCAGCAATATTTGCAACACTACGAGCACTTCTTCGTCTCACTGGCATGGGAACATTTTATACAGTGTCTGTGGATTAAAATTTTTCCACTAGACGCTCAATTATTGATCTGACAAGACGATTATGACGGCCATAAATTGGACGTAGCGCTCTTAAAGTTGAAGCCACTGACTCCGAATTTCGATAGTAAATTTTAATCATTTCGACTCTTTGTTGGATCGTATATCTTTCCATGATGAAATGGCAAACCTTACTGAAGAGAAATTTCAAAAGAGCAGGCAAAAATATGGCGTCCTTCTACTCATCGGTCATGGGTCTACTTTTGTAGCGTTTCTATTAAAAAACAGTTTAGATCTCGCGCCGTACAACGCATACAACAATTGGTCTTAACCCATTGAATTAGTTAGTTTTTCATCAGTTTTCTCGATATTTAAATAAAATATAATTTAAAGCTTCAACTTGACTGTATTTCACAATTAGATGTATCGTGATGCCGCGATGGTTTGCGAATAGTCGGCAAAAGACTCAACGGTGGAAATTAGTGAGGCACCAAGTTTTTATAATATTGCGTTAATCGTGGAAAATATATTTTTATATTATTCCCTTTTTACACTCTGATCAGATGTTCCTTTATCTGTCTGTATATACCTAGTTCTCGTTTAGTTAGTTTTTGAGTTATCGAATTGAAATTTTGTACACGTAATTTTTTCCTCAATATGCTGCTCATTTGTAAGAATCGCCGATATCAGAGCACTATAGCATATAGCTGTCATAGAAACTGATCGTTCTAAAATAAGTCTTTGTATTGAAAGCCTCTTTATTTGACAAAATCTCTTAACGAAATTTGGCTTATAGCATTGACAGACGGCAGCGTTAAACCAGATTAATTGCATTTTTCGGGATTAATTCAGGAGTTACCACAGCTAACTCCGTTGCTGAATCCAAAAATAACTCTCAAAATTTTAGGGAGTTTGTGAGATTTTCGTCTATTGTGAATGAAATACAAGCAACCCTGACAGCTTTTTATCAAATTCTCAATATAATATCAATAAAACTTCTATGTTATGATGCAGTTTTAAAAATAATGTATTGATATGTTTTTGTAATAAAAAATGGTTTGGTAAAAATTGGTCGGCTAACAACTGTAATGTTTATCTTCTATCAATTTTCATTGAAAATATTATACAAAGGACAAGAGCTGTTTATGTGAGTTTCAAACTCGCGTAGCTGCCGTCTGTCACCTACAAATTTGGATCTGATTAAGTGCGCAGTTAATCCGGATTAACGCTGCCGTCTGTCAAGGCTATTAGATGTTGGTCGAAGGCAACTCTAAAATTTAATAAAAAAATTATTCAGATCGGATCGCTATAGCATATTGTTATCATACAAATTTTCCAAACAAAATCAAGGTAAACATCTTTATACGCTTTTTTGCTCTAAGAAGCACAACTGTGAAGGGTATGGTATAGAAAATGCAAAATAACGTATCATCAAAAGGAATGAAATTGAGTTTTCTATTGTTTATGATTATTACTTCATATATGATAACATATTTGTAGAATACAAATTTCAGCTTCTACTGTCAGAAATAACCAATATATAACCAATACATAACCAATATATTACCAATATATAACCAATACATAACCAATATATAACCATTTTATAACCGAAACTCAAATTTTTTTTCGATAGGAGTGGTTTCTATTATAACGTTTTTCCTTCGTCTGTATACTTATGAAAAGTGATGTTACGATATTTTGCATTTTAGGGGACTAAATGCATGTAGTTCGACTTCCAGCTTCGGAGTTCGTTTCATTTTTCGATTTCAAAACTCTTACCGGCGACATTGAAATTTTTATCGCACAAATGCATTTAGAATATCGAAACAACTTTGAAATGCTGAAAAAACATCAACACCCATGCATACAAAGCAGCTGATGTGACAAAATCAACAATTGCCGGAACTTGGTGTGTTGAGTGCGCTAACTTTTTAACCGAGCAACTTCACAGACATTTTTATCGGAATTTTTGCGTCTGCAAACACATTTGCAGCAATGAAACTCATGCGTTAGGTTATGAGTGCTGCAATGCATTCATGCTTCTGCATATACATATGTTTGGATAGATGTGAGTGCATCTCAACGCTGCTTGTGCCGACGCAGCGGCGAAAGTTTTCCCATAATATAGTTGTCAATGTTGGGAGAGACAGCGGAAGTGCGGTGTCATAAAAGGACTTCATGCTAAAATGCATGCACGCGCACATCCACACACATGCATATACATATATTAGAATTCATTATATTGTATTAGAATTGCCATTGCGAGGCGTAAACGCGTCGCCATTTGTATTACTTCACTTATTGGACCACACCAACCGCGCCCGCTAGGCTTAGCCATTTCCCACTGCAGGTATGAGTGCAACAACAGCCGTGAGGTCAGTTAGCGGTATTTTACTTTCATGTCATTGCGCTCGCTGAGCAGCCAGTCTTAAAGACGCCTCGCTAGGATATGCGCAATGGCGCCGCTGAGCTTTTGATTGCATTCTATTTCCCACTTTTTACAGCCACACGTTTTTCGCCTTCTTATATTTTTTGTGGCTGCCACACGCCAATCCAACGTGCAGCAATTTCCACGCCAAACTGTCACTTGCTACTAGCACAGCATGCACCTTCGTTGCGCCCTTCCCGCTTGAATCCTAGCGCGTCTGCCTGCTTGCCTCCTAACCTCCTTAAAGTGAGCGCGCGCACAAAGATAACTGTAATGAAATGCCATTTATGTGGCATGAAGCAACTAACAATCAGCCAACACACATTCACTCAAACACTAACAAGCACTTAAAGCCAGTAGCAAAGCGAAATATTGGCGAATAATGGCGCAAAAGAATTGAGAACACATTAAACTAACTCGAATTAAAGCCAAACCAGCGCTGACACAATAAAGATAAGCAGCAAGTTGGCAGCCGCATGATGTGGCACAGCGCGGCATGCACTTATTTGGATACTCAGGTGGAAAGTTGCAGGCAGCGGCTTCCGTTCGCTTCACGTGCAACGGCAAAAACGATAAACGGAAGTAAAGTGACTGTGACAGGAAACAGCTCGTAGACGCTAAACTTCGCTGCCGCAATGTAAGCAAAGCAAGGAAGGTGTGTCCTTTCGTGGTCGTAAAACAATATGAGAAGGTGTGGCGAGTCGCGGAAGTTAAACTATAAAAATTTGTTGTGACAGCTTTTGGTTATCAGAAAATTTGCTTAACGTAATATGATTTTTTATGAGTAGCGGAGAACGTTAATGCTCAATTTTAATTTGATTTTATAAAATTGTTGAATATATTTTCAAAACTTGAGTGAATTTCTATGAATATGTAGGTGACGCTGTGCACGGAATAATTTTAAAAATTCGACTTCCAGTTCGATTTGACTATTTTAGGGCTTAGGGCAGTGTAGTATCGTTAGTAAAGGCTTTGATAACTTCATCTGACAGTGAGGATTAAGGAATCGAAAAAAATCGATCGAAATAACGTTGCCGTAGGGATACAGTTAAAATTTCAAGTGGATGCTGAAGCGGATTGACGCTGAGACTATTTTTTAGTTTAGGTTATATGACTAATCAAAGATCGCATGTGACCTGCTATATATAGTCCTTTGTGAAGCCAGACTGAAGACGAACTCTTGTGTTCGAACTTATAAATGAGCAAAACGCTTCCATTCCCGCTAGTTCTTCTGTGAGATGTCTGAAGTTATGCGTTTTCAAGTCTTTAAGTCCTGACCTTCCAAAGGAGGGACTGTTAAGCAGGCAGTGATGAGTTGTTTACACCTCATCTTCTTCCTTACAGCTTCTGCCGATGGCGTCTGGTAGGACACGCAGCCTTACTGCGTGAATGCCAATAGGGCAAAAGCCCCAAAACTGGGATAAGGCTAGGTTTACTGAGGACAAAGTGATAGCTAGGTCTCTTGCGGTCGATCTTGGAAGACTATTTTTTAATATTGTATCCATTTATACCAGCCTAACCTTTTAAGTAACTCACTAAATCAATATCCATCCGATATTTTTTTCGCGTGAAATCTGAAACCTTTATCTTTTGTCATGATATCATAACTTTACGAATTTTGTAGAATTATGATAAGGCAATATAGGCTGGTATCCAGGCTTCGGGCAAAGTTTGAGCGAGGTATGGCGGTTAAGCGATTATTTATCGATTTTTAAATCGTTTGCTATACGTTTCGTATATCCAATGGAATCACTGTTACGTATTTGAATAACACACGTCAATCGGCAAGAGTTGTGAGATCGCCCATAAGACAAAATCTACCTTTTAACAACGATATTTTGGCAAACGTATAAAAGGCTCGAAAAAAACTATAGCATAGACTCTTACCATCACTTATCTACCGACTAAATATAGTACATCTTTGCTGCTATTTTAAATATACAGCACGTATATCTCAGGCCCATAGCAAGGAACAAAGTTACTTTTTCGTCGGAAAACGTTCCAAAATGGTTGCGTACTTAAGATAAAGCGATTGAAATTATCGCTTGATGACCTTATTGGCCAGGTTTACACGCCAGGATATTTTTTTGTTTTAAAAATTGCCCCGGGGAAGATATATTGTTGAAAAAAAAAAACGTTTCCGTACACGGATTTCATTTTTATTGATTGCTTTGTATGTCAGGTATATCTTCTAGTGCTCCCATATCGGTGGTTCTGTCAAATGAGAACTTTGTTGGGAAAAAATAGACCCGCGTGAAATTTCAGCTGGATGACACAAAGTCTGAGGAACTGTTTCGTGTACACATAAACGAGTATGGTTAAATCCACTCATCCATCTATCCAGATCGTCAGTTATTGATATTTATACTTTATAGAGCTGTTTCCCTCTGGTTGTTACAAACTCGTGGCAAACTGAAGGGTTACCTTTTATATCAAATTATTCTCCATTAATATCTATACGCTTTTGCTTGCATTTCAACTAATTGTCGCTTGTTGAACTGTTACCACCCTGATTAAAGTATATCCAAAGCATGCGTACTGAATGCATCAACCGCTTCTATAGGTGTCAAAAAAACGTTGACCTCTTAGTTCATTTTTTCCGTACGGGAATATAAGATGGCATACGTTGCCAGGTCAGGACATTATGTTGGATTACTCATCAAATCGATATTTTGAGTGCTAAAGAGTGGTAAAGAGTGATCCGTCTTCGGCGGTTGGTTTTATTGATTTCTTGAAAGACAACTGGCAAACAAATGATTGTGTACCACTCAGTATTTACTATTCTCCGTGTTCTAGTTGTATGGTAGCGACATGTCCAGTTTCTGTTTACTTTTGGGCTCATGCGTGTAAATCCACGATTCATCACCTGTCACGCTGTCATGGACGTGTTTATAAGTACCATTATCGTATTTTTTTTACATTTCTCTCGACCAATAAATCCGAACCTTTTTTGGAAGAATCGTCAAATTGTGTGGAATGAAAGAATTCTTCCATAATCATACAATATTGAATTCAAGCCGGTGCCACTAATGCCTATAGTTGTCCCAATCTCAGACAAATTATGAACGAGGTCACATTGGTCCAGAGCAACAGCTAAATTTTGACGACCTTGACGAAATTCGTCTTTGTGTGATTTGCGACCTAGATTGAATTCACCATAACATCGATAAACACTCGTCCTTGATAGAGCTTTATCGCCAAAAATTTAGTTAACATCATCAATGAACTGTTGCTGAGTTAAATGACGTCGACGTCGAAAATTGTAAAAAGTAATGCGATTTAATAAATTTATTTTTGCCGAGATGAATATTTTAAGATACTGTACACAAATAGCAATCGTATGTTAAAATGTTATAAGTATGGTTAACATCAAAAATGTCGTACTTTTCGTTAAAATTGTAAGTTGTCAGATTGCAAAACTGGAGTTGCCATATCTTGAAACGTATAAGGTATAAAAATGCCTTATTTTAAATATTTTTTGATATTTTTGATTTAAAAGTCATTTTTGTATATGGACATTCCGAGAAGCTCCACCAACTACGCCAACTATGGTATGGTTTATACAAATAACTCTGATGTATCTACAATTTACATGGCAGATTGGGAAGACTGTGGCAAATGTCCTGTAGCAAGACACCAGGGAAACAATGGAGCATCTCCTTTGCACTTTTCCCGCATTGGCAAGACTACGCTGTAAGCATCTGGGGTTCCCATGATATGATACACTGGAGGAGGTATAGATAGTGATGCCAAAGAGACTTTTAGAATTCGCGTCCTAAAGGATGATTACTCTGGGACCACTGAATTCCATCTGTTATCGCAAAAAACCAAAACTGGTTTATGCGTGTATCATTGATTTGCCAGATTAACCTAACCTAACCTATCTTTAATTTCGAAAAATCATAAACTTCTCCTTTACATACATACATACATACATATGTATATGTACAAGTATATACTTATGGACTTTCTCTTCATTGCGAATAACGATGTGCAATTTTCTGCAACAACAACCACATTTACCGCATTGTGCAACATTAAAGGCGTGCGATTATATAAATTGTGAAATGCAAACAATCAACAAAATTGCTAA
Source organism: Bactrocera neohumeralis (assembly GCF_024586455.1). Lineage (NCBI taxonomy): Eukaryota > Metazoa > Arthropoda > Insecta > Diptera > Tephritidae > Bactrocera > Bactrocera neohumeralis. Next base: position 8,270,391 of record NC_065922.1, on the reverse strand, counting down.
ATTTGTGAGGCAACAACAAAAACCGCAAATTAATTAATTAACATTTACATTTGCATAGATCGCTGAAGCAAATGCCGTTGCAATGGCAACTCATTCTAAGTGCACTTTGTGGGCGAATGCAAAGCCCAGCAACAACAGCAACAATGCTCTTTGAAAAACACCAGCGTATGCTTTGCAACTGATGTGCAACAATGGCAAACAGGCGAGCTCTTATATTGTTGTTGCTATTTTATGCTGTTGCCGGCTGCTCGAACTGATTGTTGCTGATGAGCGCATAAATATGAACAAACAACAACACGGCAAAAAGTGCTGTTAATTTATTACAACAGTATACTAATAAAACAAACGCCGACAACAACAACAACGACCGCCTGAGTGTGCAATAAAGCAGAGCAAACAAAGAAATTGAGCTTCTTCAGTGGCAGCAGTCGGCAGTTTAGGGTTTATGGAAAAGAGATTCAACTAAAAGCCGAACTGGTTTTTCATTTTAACGAAACATTGTAGTTTTTTTCATAAGCATCACTAGCAAGCTAAGCTTGTTGAATCCATGACTAACCCTTAACGATTGGTTTCCCGACTAAACAAAATTAATCAGTTTTATGACTTTTTTCGAGTTTATCTGGCCCTTTTATTATTATTTGTAGCTTTCGAATCCAACAGCGATTGAGTATTTAGATCTGATCAAACAGATCCTCGTTTGTTGTATAGTTTAGCCAAAGCTCAGGAAAGCAGTCAGTTTCTGAGAAGGGACAATCGGCTCTTATCGTAGGGCGACGATACCAACCCTGAGCCAACGAACCGCTGGTTAAGCTATGCGCTTGCTATCAAAGGCATCGAGTCATTCTTGATAAGTATGAATACCAAAGCACAATGGATACACAGGAAATCGGAAAGCTGAAGAGCTGACAAAAAGAGACACCTTAACCCCGCTATAAATAGAATGGTAACGGGTCGGAACTACTGGAATGCAGAGCTTCGCGACAGCTGGGCCAGCACTGAGCTATCATTACTTCTTACGAAGTCGCAGAATCCTTTTGGCTCAAAGTGGATCGCATAAGGTCTTCGCCCACAGTAAAACTAGTCTTTCCATTGTTGTAGGGGCTCTGTTGTTGTAGTTGTAGCGGCAGAATTCTACTGAGTTGACAGACCTTGAACGGATAAAAAATTCCGGTCCGTTCCGGTTACGTAGACTGATCAGTGCTGTGTCGGTTTCAAGCGGCAAGGTTAAAAATCCTAACTGTTTATGAGCAAGACATGATCTCAACATGAAATATCTCAACAATTCTTTCTTGACCATCCTGGCTTCACAAAAGGACTGCATATAGTAGCCAAAGTGCAATCCCTATCTTAAGCAGAAATCAAGTGTAGTCAAATCTGGAGATCTTGATGGTGCTCTACTGGCATCCATCGAAACTGGTTTTGATTTTCAAAAACCCGAAATTTTCCGTAATGATTACGTTCAGTTATCCTAGAATTTCAAATTTTGAGTTGAGAATTTTAGACCGACAAAAGTTTGGAGTATGGCAACCTGAAAATGGCATAAAAACCCAGGTCCATATCGGATATAATACATAAAGGAAGAAGTAAAGAAATTTGATATTTTTTTAAAGCAGCTAAAGTAACAGTTCTTTGTCCGTATATGACTCCACTAGTCCGATTAAATAGTTCTGACCGTCGTTAGATTAGATGCCCTGTGCTTTCTAGCAATCATTTTATTTAATCACGAATCTCTGTTTAATTCATTAAATCGCACTTTTCCTTAAACAAACTGTTTCACACCCTCTTTATCGAAGAACATCGCCTTAAATGTCACTAACCCCGTCCCACCTATCGCCCGTGGTGGTCAAACCAACCCCACAAACCTTCTGTGCCGTTCGATTTTACTGCTTTCCGTTATATTAACTGTCATGAGCATGCATTTTTTATATTGACTTAACCGTTTACTAACAGCTGCACTAACATCACCGTTACTCATCCACTTGCAACTCACACACACTTCCGATTTTCCTTCTAACATCCACAGCTCTGAGCCGCCGCTCCTCCTACACCTTATGACCAGCTGAACCGATAACATCTGAGTGAACCCGGCTAATCTTAATCATCAATTTAACGATGCAGCAAAGCTTCATTTGCATAATGGCAACAAGGTTGCTGCCATCGTCGGCAACATGCAACTTAAATGCGGAGACATATTGTAGCGATTGTTGCACTGCTGCCACACACCTAGCCACCAGACGAATGTATTCTAAAGTAAAATGTGGCAAAAAGTCAGTGGCAACAAGAAAACAATTTCACAGTTGTTGTTGCCTTTAGGGATACTAAATACATACAAACATACTTAGCTATGGCAGCTATCGATAGCAATTCGTATAATGCTCACAGCGCAAATACTAGTTGTTGCAACAAGGGTCTATACTTATAGAATGTCGCATTGTTTGCGCTAAGAATGTGGCATGGTGTCGCTTGTTGGTTAAATGCGTTGAATAGCGCCGCTAACCTGACGCTTCACTTAGATAATGGCATTAGTCGGTTCCTTGCTTCTCATGCGGTGCATATGTGCATATGTGCGTGTGGTACACAGTTGCTGCCTTTGGCTGCAGAATTGTCCATGTTGGCTTAATAGAAAATTGTGTATCAACAGAACTGCTTGTTGGCAGTGCGTTGGCTATTACTTTTGTCTAACCTATATATACATAGGATTTATATATGTTTGTATGTGCAACTGAGTGGTGAGGTGGGCAGAAATAGCTTTCAAGAGCGCTGATGGGTGTGGTAATAATGGCAAGATCAATGTGCCGTAATAATGTCGCTTATTTTATCAATAATATTGTGAATAATGAACTATATAAAACTACGCAAAAGGCACCCAATAGGTGGTTCGATGCTTGATTGATGCTCCATATTGTCAAACCTTCCATAGTTGAAGATAACTTTAGAATTATACACGCCTTAGGCAAAAGAGGTCCACCAAAGCAGGTTGAAAGGTTCGTATCATTTCTGTGAGAGGGAGCAACTAGTATCGAAAATATATGTTTTCCAGCTCAACCTTTAAAATAAACTGTTAAAGGTCAGATATTTCAACCGTTCAACCTGAATGAAGGACCTCTTTTTCTCAAGGAAATTCATAATTTTAAAGTTTTTCTCCGGTATTAAGGCATGACCAAAATAATGGTTCTGCGAAGCATTAACCATTCGATAGTGATTTGCTAAACTGCAAACACAGATTATCTGAGCTCCGAAGGCGGTAAACCTACTTCCAAAAAAAGCTTTAAGGGATAAAAACACAAAAACTTAACAAAAGGATTTTGTATGCGATTGTTTGAGATAGCTAACACATTAAAGATCTTTAAGTTTAGTAATTTTCTTAATTAATATTTTGACACGCTAAGCTCTATCCAAAGTAGGTGCCCACGTGAATTTACAAACAAGAATATACGAAATTAAACATCGAATTTGTCGAAGTTTGTCTCGCATTCTCAGACCTCAATAAAATGTTCTCTGAAAATAAATTATCAAAACTGAGGACTATTTTGAAACAAAGACCAATGGTTCTACAAATTTAGTATGAATAAAGCTTAAAATTTCTATCATCAGTTTATTGTCTTTGATAGTTCCACAATCGAAGCTTTGCAGACTGCTAGCTATGTATTCACTGCAGAGTTATGATCATTTTCATTTTCATGAAAATATGAATCACAAATTACTTTTTCCTACGAAGCTGCCCCAATAGTAGGTTTGACTGAACTTTATTAGCTTTAAATCTTCAATATCACTGCTGTTTTGGTATTCAGGGTCTGAAGTGTAATCACTTAAAAAAGCCATAAATTTGGCTTGGAAATTTATTTTTATTTATTTTAAAGTACAAAATGTGTGAAAATAATCATAAATTCAGGACCAATTCACTTTTGCTCGATATGACCACCTTTTGCTTTAACTATGGCCTTGAGACGGTCAAAAAACGAATCGCAAGCTGCCCGAATGTGACTTTCCGGTATTTTGGCCCACTCTCGGACAATGGCTTCTTCTGGTGAATTCGAGAGCCATTGTGTGGTTGTAATGAAGTTCGAAACGTTGTTTTTCAGCCATTCTTGGTTCACTCGCGCTTTGTGAGACGGTGCTGAGTCTTGTTGAAACGTCCATGGTTTGCGACCGAAATGTTTGTTTGCCCACGGCTTCAAAGCAGCCTCCAAAACACTTTCCCGATAATATGTCGCATTTACTTTGACGCCAGGCTCGATGAAAACAAGAGCGCCCATCTGCGGTGACAGCGGGCCAAACCATTATTTGTGGCGGATACTGCCTCCTGGTGGCCAACCGATGACTTAGATTCTCGTATGAACGGTCAGTCAAGTAAACCCTATCGTTTTGAGATTTTACGAATTGCTCAATTGGAATGTTCGGAATTTGATCGCTTTCGGCCAAGCGAATCAACTGCTTCGATCACTCAAGTCTTACTTGTGCTGCTTGGGTGTGAGATCATAGGCCTTTTGGAACTTGAAAGGCTTGACCTTGAGCTCATTTTTCAATATGCGTCGGATGCTGCGGTCGGATATTTTCAGTCCTTTAGCCATTTGATTGGCACTTCGTCGTGGATTTCGCTCAAGTCGCTTCTTCACTTTCCGAACCATCTCACGTGACGTTGCAGTCTTTTGATGACCACCTCCATGGCGTTTTGCGATGCTACCAGTATCATTGTAACGAGTGATGGTGCGATAAACAAAAACTTTATTCACATTAAGGTGTTTGAGCTCACGAACAATTGCTGGCTTTGATTTTCCAGCTGAATATAAAGTAATCACACTATTACGTTTGAATTCCATCGCTGATCACTTTTGGCAAAACGCTTTTGTACACTTGTGAACAATACTCCGAACTGTCATTCAGCAAATTTATAAACAGCTCATTCCAGTGCGACAGCTGCGCGAACGGTCTGAAGTTGGTTACACGAGTTCGAGTGCCGGACCCTGTAAGATAAGTATTTGAGCAAAGAGAAATCTAAGGGCATAATCTTGCGATTTTTTTAGGGTTAGGTGCAGTCAGTGACATGACAAAATTACAATTATTTTATTATTATTATTATTTTTTCATTAAAACATATCATCATTAAATAAGTACTTGGCTTAAGCGAATATACTGTTTCAAGTAAAATAAGCTTTCTAATTTTCATTGAGAAGTTCGAAAATCCTTATATTAGGTATTTGGGAGCTCAGGGAAGTATTGACCCAATTCAACCTATATTTAATACACAGTGTTAGTATTGTCAGGAAAGGGTTCTCTCTGAATTTAAATTGTTTATCCCATACATTGACCGATATTTTCAGTCAAAAGTCAACCATAGATACTGCGGTTCACATACTCGGTACCTAGGGGCTTTAACCGTTTTGGTTGAATTTGGACAACTTTTATTCATAATATGGTATACTTTAAAGGCAATATTGTGCAAAGTTTTATTCCATTATATCAATTGCTTCTTGATTTGTACACCGGAAAGGAAAGAGTCAGATGTAAATTAAAATTGTGTTATATGGGAAGTGGGCGTGGTTAACCGATTTCGCCCAATTTCTCACTGTGACATAGGAATGTGAGAGAAATGCATTGGCCTAAATTTAGTCGAAATCGATCGGGCCAGTCTCGAGATATGTGATTTCACCTAAAATTGAGCAGTGCCATTGTTTTATTTTGACACCGAATGCCACAAAGCCTTCGTTTACCATCTCTGCTGTAATATTTAACGCACTTTTAATAGTTTTTAACAGTACCGTTATATGGGGAGCGCACGGGGTTATCTTCCAATTTTATCAACTTTTACAATATCGATATGAGTGCGAAAAGATTTTACCCTGAACGTATTTGGTTATTGTAGCTTAAGTGGTTAAAGAGATCTGTACGTTAAACCAATTAGAGGCCTAGGCCACCATCACTTTTTCAATTTTTAGGCCACAGGCACCGCTTGCTACACGAATCCCTTGTGCCAAATTACAATTCTATATCTTAATTCAGTATTTAGTTATGGCACTTTATAAGTTTTTGATTAAGGGGGGAGCCTGATTTAGAGGCTTCAAAAAATCGTTTGTTTTGAGATTTTTTTTTAGGAAGGAAAGAAATAATTTATTCAAGCGAAATTTTTAGGCTTTATAGTAATATGTTTAAACATCACACACAAATTTTTGGATACGAAATCTTTGATATTCTGCCTTTGGGAAGCAATTGCCCGATGCATCTCGCATGTGCATTTGTCGGGCGGCGGGCAGGATGCAGGTCGCAATTTCTATCGGAAACAAAAAATTCAAAGAGATTCATATTTTTTAATAATTTATCTTCTAGTTAAACTAAAAAAAATCCAAAAAAAATGTAAAAGTTTACAAATTTTTTAAAAATTAAAAAAAGAGTGGTTTTTGACCACAAAAAATTTACTTTATGTTTAAAAATATGTTCAAACTTGACTTTTCTTAGTTTCTTTAGTTTAAATAGAAGATAATTTAATGCCAAAGATAGTAAACTCTACCCCAATTCCATACAACATTTAGTTGTTTTTCTATCCTGCCCGCCAATTAAGAAAAATCGTAAAAATGAAAAACCGAGAAATCGCCCGTCAAACTTTTCGCTTTCTGCTCAAGCGCTCTTAAGTAGTATATCTGCTAGACGCTCGGTCACTATTTCCCTTCTAGCTTCGAAAATATTTCGAACTCCCATTTAAAACTTTGGGGACATATTCTTAGATTATTTTTAAAGAGATTTAAGCAAAAAACAAAATTCGATTTTTTGAAGCTTCTAAAGCAGGCTCCCCCCTTAATGGCGTTTTGCGGGCGTTGCAGTGGTCAGTTTACGCCATCTACGAACACCAATACCAAGGAACACGCATACCAGGTTTTAACAAAAATTTTAATTTTTAATCAAGTTACAGCTTGCACTGACGGTGAAGGACAGCCATTTGGTTTTCAACTCTTCTCGTCATCCAGATTATTTATAGGTATATATAACCCTATATCTACCTCGATTAATTTTACACACAGATGATCTGTCAAAAAAAGGCTATTGAGAAAAGTACCTTTACTTGGATCATCCGTTATTATACTCTGTAGCAACATGTTGCAAGAGTATATAAATTTATAATTTTGAAAGTAAAGACTATTTGTGTTGCTCCAGTTCCAACCGAAGCTGCTTGCAATAACCATCACTAAACCTTGGAGATTTATTTGAAATTACTCGAACAAGAAAATGCGTTATCCAAGCCTTTCGTTTGTTTTTAATTATTATTTTTTTTTTTATTGAAAAAATGGCGACCTCAGGAAAATATTCTCCAGTTAAATTTAAAAAAAAATTTCGATCAGACACTAGTTTTTCATAGACAATAAAATTCATTGAAAGCTACCGCGCTGCTTTCGAGCCACAGTAGTCATGTTGTTATGGAAATACAAAAATCAGTTTTTAACTTTTTTATTTTTTATTTAAGTCAACATTTTTCTACACAAAAAATTAAACACTTTTCTCTTTCTACTTTTGCAGGTAAAAACTATTGGAATTTCATTACAAATTAATATCACAACAGGTAACCGTTAAGTATTTACATACTACATATGTATATGCAAGTATGTACATACATATGTATGTATATACCCGCTTAATAAAATAAAATGTTCACAAAATAAATAAATTCATGTAAATACGCTGCGTAATTCAAACCAGACATACATTCCAGACAAAGGCGACTGCGCTGCCATGTCTACTAACTGTAGATTTAGTGTAGTCATCTACGCTTTCAATCAGACATCATAAATTCATTATCTATTATGAGAGCGCGACGGACGAAATTCAATGGGGAGCAGGCTGTGTCATTAATTTTAATAAACGACAACATGAAAGTACATAAATTTGTGCAAAATTTCTAGCAAGTACAACAACAAGGCATTAACAACGATATGACAAAAACAACAACACAGAAAGTCTAAAATCACAGCACAAATACACGCGCGCAAATAAATATTTACACACACACATACAAAAACATGCGCACAGACATTTCAATGTGAGGTTTTCTAACAAACCGTTATGTTGTCGATGCAATGATTGCCGGAGAATGAAGCTATCGCATTAAATGGCAAATGACAGCAACAATGGCGGACAAGCTGTCAGCCGGCGGGAAAGAGCACAAAACAACGCCCAGAGTAGAGAAACAAAGCATGGATTACAACAAAAACAGCTGTCAGCAACGTTTTTCAGCTGTGAGTATTTAGCTAGGCGAGAACGCCAGAAATGAAGCAGCAAAAATTATCACAGACATATTCATCATTGCCATTCAATGGCGTTTTAAATAATTTTATTTGTTTTTTTTTTTTTTTGTTGTTGCCTTGCCGCCGGTTAGTCATTGCTTTCCATAATTTTTATGTGTGTGTGTGTGTGTGTGTATGCGGCACTATGAGCTAAACTTTTGCATACATTTTGGCGCGCAGCGTGACAATGCAAATAATGCGTTGCTTTTGTTGTTGTAATTTTTTTTTGGTTTGCTGGTTTCAGACAGGATATTACAATATCCTAGTTATGCATTGTGTGGCATCGAAAATTGTGATTGCAAAAAGTTGTGCCGATGAATGGAATAAATCAATTTCATTGAACAGAGTAGCACAAGAGGTGCGAGCACAAAAAGTGGCCGGCAGAAATAGTCACGAATATAATAAGCCATTGAACAAAAATACACTTCTTTCAATTTGCAAAACTTTCGAAGACGCAACGTGGTACTGCAAATACAAGGACGAGGCAACTACTTTTGAGGCTGCAGGCAGCGCTGTTTAGAAGTTTAGAGTTTGAAATATGCGAGAGAGCTTCGCTGAAGTCGGACGAGCCGAGCATTTATTGCCCTTGCTGCAAATTATGAAATTTCAGATAAAAATTTTCGGGGTGTTTATAAAAAATGTGGCCTTCGAAATCAATTTTCGTGCACAGAAGGTCAAAACTGAAATATCTCCGACTTTTTAAAAATAAAAGTTAAAAAAAAATAGAAATAGAAAAAAAACTAAAAAAATTTTATAAAAAAAAAATACCAAAAAAATAGTAGGTACAAATAAATTTAAAAAAAATTTAATTTAAAATAATTTAAAAAAACTTTAATTTAAAAAATAATAAAAAAATTAATTTCAAAATTAAAAAAGAATTAATTTAAAACTTAAAAAACTAATTTCAAAATTTAAAAAAAATTAATTTCAAAATTAAAAAAAATAATTTTCAAAATTAATTTAAATTAATTAATTAAAATTTAACAAAATTAATTGAAAAATTAAAAAACATTTGTCTAAAAGGTAAAAAAATTTATTTAAAAATAAAAAAATCTAGCAAAAATTTTTAATTTAAAAATAAAATAATCGTAAAAAAATATTTTAATTAAAAAAAATAGTAATTAAAAAAATTTAAATATAAAAAATAAAAATTAAACGAAAAAGAGCACGTTTCGTTGCTGAAATACAAGTATCTCACTTCTCTAAGCTATTTCGTCTACAAAATTAAAAAAAAAAAAAAAAATTCCACAAACATTTCTAAAATTTTTCTTTAATTATTTTATAATTTAGAATTAAGTATAGATTAATCCTTAATCCTCTAAGCGAAACCGATAACTCCTTTCAACACTCTCATACACACATTAACGCCAGCGCCTTCATTGAAATTCAAATCTTTTAATAAGTATTCAGCTTAAAAGTATGCAATTACCAACATCAAATGAACAGTTCCCTCAACCTCGACAACTAATTTACATATACCGTAAACTTTCCGCTCCGACTTAAATAACTTAATTCGTCCCGACTGAGCGGCGACTCGCCTAATCGCCCGACTTGCAGCAATTAAGCAAAAGTTTACGCCAATATTTACCTGGCAGCTACAGTTAAGGTGTCCGCGCCTGAAAGCCTACTTCTCAAATAAACAAAGCGCAACTAATTTAAACTTTATAACTACCGCTATGTTAGCAGTTAGCTCGTCTGTCGTCGCCAACTTCCTGCATAATTTATGAGCGCAAATGACCTGAAATTTAATAGCTGTGTCCGAAGCAGCGCTCCTTCCAAAGGCATGTCGATGCACGTTAAAACGAACTAGACATGTAATTTGTGTTGTTGCATAAGAATTTCATAGCAATAAGCGGCCTAACGGTAAGTTCAATAGCAAAATTGAATTGAATAACATTTGTTGTTATTGCTTTCAATGTATAGTTCGTAAATATGCTCGTTGCGAGTTTGCAAGTGCAGGGAATGTATGCAAAATAACTCAGGTAACTGTGAATGTGCTTTTTGTGAACAAATACCGTTAAATAGCTGCATACTGAGTCAAGTTGCAATTACTTAAGTAATCAATACTGATTCAATAAGCCAACATAGCATAACAATTTAATGAATTACCCAAGTTCACTATATGCAACACGAAATGACCCTCTTCACTTGCCTCCTGCCTCTCAAATTGCATTTTTATGCATTACAAGACTCTGTTATTAGACTGAGATAAAACATATTTTCAAATGCAAGCTCACTTATTCCTCCACAATTTGATATCCATATTGAAGTGTTTCGTTAACACATTCATTTTTTTGACTTACAAATTTCAAAAAGGTGGCAACTCTCCCTATAAAAACTATTTTCGATTGCAAATTTACGTATTCCTCCACAATTTGATATTCATATTGACATGTTTCGTGAACTCATTAATTATTTTGACTTAAAAATTTCAAACAGGTGGCAGCTCTGCCGATAAAAAATATTTTCAATTGTAAGCTCTCATATTCCTTCATAACTTGATATTCATAATGAATTGTTTTAACACATTAATTTTTTTGACTTACAAATTTCAAAAAGGTGGCAACTCTCCCTATAAAAACTATTTTCGATTGCAAATTTACGTATTCCTCAACAATTTGATATTCATATTGAAATGTTTCGTGAACTCATTCATTATTTTGACTTAAAAATTTCAAACAGGTGGCAGCTCTGCCGATAAAAAATATTTTCAATTGTAAGCTCTCGTATTCCTCCACAACTTGATATTCATAATGAATTGTTTTAACACATTAATTTTTTTACTTACATATTTCAAACAGGTGGCGACTCTCCCTATAAAATCTATTTTCGATTGAAACCTCACCTATAACTCCACAACTTGATATTCAGATTGAAGTGTTTCGTGAACTCATAAATTATTTTGACTTACAAATTTCAAACAGGTGGCAACATTCTCGGTTTTTTGTTTGAAAAAAATCCGAGTATTACACCGAAAAATCAAAACATCTTCAAATCGGTTCATCCTGTACTACCCCGACATTTTATATGTTATTCAGTGTGTATTAAATCTTAGCTTACTACCACTTAGACCAAGTGCTTTCATGCATTTATTACAATCAGTTACATATCTTAGTACATGAAATGTTCTGTCATCACTATTCGCATCCGATAATCCGAGTTTGCATTTCATGTTCGCAGATTGTCATACGTATGATTATTTCCCTGCAATTGAAACCTAACGATATATTCATATACTTGAATGTTGTCATAAACATATTTACAACTAAGCTCCGCATTGCGTTGGAGTGGAACCAACTACTGGCTTGAGCCAAGAAAGTGCATGTAAATTGTTGCTTGTTCTTACGTATTTCTGTTGCGTACAGTTACTCGGGACATACATACATATGTGGCATGAAAATCATACACGAATACTTACATACATACATACACATGTCATATAATTGAATATACAAATGTGCTATTAAAAAAAGCCATTCAAACTCAGTCATGCAGCTCTCAAAGTTCCCTACAGAGAGTTTTTACTTGTATGTCGATGCGGTCTTATCAAAATTAACTCATTTCTCGAAGTTTATCGAGCTGATTTTGATCAACGGAAAAGAAATTCTCTTAAGATATCTTGAATCATAAATAATAGGTAATGTCAAACCTGGCCTTATTCTTTCTTTTACCAGTCACCTTAAGCTCTTATGCCGCATTTTACAATATCTTGTTACAAAACCTTCTCTCAAACACATCGGAATCATGTGTATGGGTTTTTGTTCTCAAATTTATGAAAGTAGTGATATATTTTTATTCATAAAAGGTCTAAATCCAACTTCAAAACGCCCAATTCCGGAAAAGTGGTACAAAATGAGTTGGTGGCTCGTAAGATCATGCTCAAAAAGTCGGGTTTTCAATACGTATATAATATTGTACTTAATATTCAATATATATTATATGTATACTGCAATTCAATGCATTTCCTACCAGCCCCTTCCGTATGCCCACAATTGTCTAAGCATATCCTCAGGCGCTTGTACATGTCAAGCAATTGACAGGTTTCCGTTCTCACCTAGTGCCTTGAGCAAACATTTTTACAATGTAAAATTATCGCACCAGGCGCCAGACACGAATGCGTCGACACACAACTATGTAACTGTAAATGTGTTTATGAAGTTGTGAACTTTTTATGTTACTCGTGAGTTATTGTGGATGAACTGCTGTCATTTAGGTAAAACTTCGTATGTGTAAACATATAGGATAAGGCTTAAAGTCACTATCTTTTAGTAGGATTTATTTGTAACTACATAGATATATGCGTGCTTAAGTTTTACATTTTTAAGTATGGAATGCGCTTAGATTCAATCTGAAATATTTTGTTTCTTTAAATACCAGGTGTAACGCTGAATTGAGCGTTTTTTTGTGAAAATGAAATAATTATTTTTAATGAGAATGTAAAAAAAATATTATTCAAAGTATTAACCCCTTACTTTCTACACATTTTAACCACCTTTCTGGCAATTTGTTAATACCATGCCAACAGAAATGTTCGTCTTTTGAAGGAAACCAATCAGACATCCACTTTTCGAACTCTGCGTAGGAAACGAAGTGCTGCTCAGCCAATGCGTGTCCTTTCGATGAAAAGAAATAGTAATCGATAGGGGTCAAGTCTAGTGACTTCAGCGGATGAGGTAACAGCTCGCAGCCAAGTACTTTGATTGTATCCAGAACCGATTTTGCTTTGTATGCAAGTGCATTGTCGTGCAAAAAAAATACTTTGCTGTGTCTTCTGGCCCATTCTCATCGTTTTTCGATCAAAGCATGGTTCAAATTGATCATTTGTTGCTTATAGCTACATACATAAGTATTAACAGTTTCATCAGGTTTTATAATCCCATTGTGTGGTATACACCCTTCTGATCCCACCAAACACAGAGCATTGCCTTTTTACCGAATCGATCTGTTTTTGCAATCGATGTTGATGGTTGTCTCAAATGATTTTCTAAGTTTAGGATTCTTAAAATAAACATATTTTCCATCACCAGTGACAATGCGATGCAAAACTGATTTTCTTTCATGTCTTTGAAGTAAAATTTTACAAGCGTTTTTCGGTTTTCCATTTGTCTTTCATTCTATTTATCTGGCACACATTTTCTACACTTTTATATACTTTCTATAGCCTTCAAACGGTCTGAAATCGTTTGTTGTGCTATCGAAGTATCATCTTCATCTTGCTTGCAGTTCGGCGTCTTCTTGGTCAATAGACCAGGTTTGGTGGTTAAAATAGACCACATGCCTTCACGCTTTATTTAGGAAATAAGGGCGAGATGGAACGCATTAAGAACATGCAGGATCGTCAAGATCATATGTAGGTGCCCCGCAAAAAAACACTCATGTTTTTTTTAGCAGTTTAAGGAACTAGATCAAGTATCAAAATTAGATATTAAGTCGTTCTTAAAGTTCGCAAAAAAAAATTTTCACGAAAATTCTGAGCCAACACAAATATTTTCGATGAGAATTTTATTTATTGCATTTTAGTTCTTTCTGTTACACATATATATTTTCTTTTATACACACATAGACCAGTTTGAATCAGATAGAGTTCAGTTGATAAGTCCAACAGGAATAGTCCCTTAGGATACTTGCGCTTGACGCGAATTTTAACAGACTCTGCGGAAAAAGTGCACAAGAGATACTCCATTGTTTCCCTGGTGCCTTGCTTCACACATTGCTGCAGGCTTTTCGATCTGTCAGCACCATTCTGCGGACGAGTGTCCACTAGTGCCACCAGACAGTGACCAGTTAGTATTCCGATCATATTCCTACAGTCTCTTCTATCGGGTTTTAATTTTCTCTACCATACTTCTGTCGTGATCGTCGTATAGACAATGCATGGGTTAATCACGTTTTCGTATGTTAGCCGTACACCATTCTTGGCAATCTCTTTAACTATTTCATTGACCTCGTTACCTTTGTGGCCTGGTACCCAGTAGAAGTGAAGTGGCTTGCTTCTGGCAACACTTTCCACTGCCGCCTTGCTTCAAAGAACACTTCAGTCCGATATGCGATACGAAGCAGCCTTGATTGCTGCTTGGTTGTCTACGTGGATGTTGACTCTGGAATTGCCTGCAGGTGCATTCGAGGTTTTTTTTTCGCTATAGCAAAGACCTCAGCTTGAAATATACTGCAGTGGTTCGGCAACTTAAAATGCAGGTAGCTTACAAAATAATAAAATTGTTTTCGACCAGCAATACTCGTGTTAAAGAATGATAACACACTCAAAAGCAAACTTGACTAACACCAGTCCGAGTCAAATTTGATCTCGAGTGTGTATTGAAAATTTTTTTTCTAGAAATTATTTTTCTAGTAAACACCCACCGAAGTGTACTTTAAAAATATGTTAAAAAAATGCTGCGATATGACCTCAGTGCGCTTCTGTTCATTCTCCTTACAATTCATATTAATTGTTTCATACTTAAAGCATTTCTAAAGTGGAAAACATTTCGCCAGAACAACGAACAACAAACGCGCTGTTCAGACATTTACACATGGCATTTTCTTCTGCGCTTTGTTTAAGGAAAATCCACTTAAGACCAAATGAAAACAAAAAACACAAAAAGTACAAAGTGCAAAACACGCAACAAAGATAAATTTAAAAGTCAAGTTGAAGGCAAACAACGAACGAAGGCCTCCTCCGGCCCCAGCGCCGCGGCCATGCACACATTGTCACACAGTGCTGCCACATTGGGGATATGAGTGTCGAACAACGCGCCAGAACAAACTAACGAAAACATGGTCGCCGAGCCGTGTTAGCATGCAACAACGCGTGCAACGTGTGCTTCATGTTTATGAATAGCTGACATTTAAATATGCGACAAGAATTATAATGACACTGAAAAAGTGGGGAAAAAAACAAAGAAAACATTTTAATAAAAAAACATTAAAATTAAAGAAAATTTAAAACAACAACACCAACAAACACAAAGACAATATTAAAAGCCAAGCACACGAACGGCAAGTGCGCTTCGGCCGAAAAGACAAAAACAAAACCGCAGGCGAAATGCAAAGTGTAGGAAGC
Organism: Bactrocera neohumeralis; assembly: GCF_024586455.1. Lineage (NCBI taxonomy): Eukaryota > Metazoa > Arthropoda > Insecta > Diptera > Tephritidae > Bactrocera > Bactrocera neohumeralis. The sequence goes on along the minus strand of NC_065922.1, from coordinate 8,255,061 downwards.
AAAGAAAAGCAAAATAAAAGAAAAGAACCTGTTGCATTTACGCTGCCGTGGCGGCTTGTTGATTGCGCGCCGCTTTTGTAGTTGCACTTGTAGTTGTAGTTATGGTTTATTTTGCCATTTTTAATATTTATACCCATATGCGCCCATGCGGCAAGGGGAGAAGTGCGCGGGGCGGTGAACGACAGCCTTCTCAAGGCGCCGTTGAACTCTTTGAATGAATGAACGACTGTCAACACACTCACTCACACACACGAAGATAGATAGTCGGCCGATTACTTACGTCGCTTGTGAGGCGGGCAAGGTGAGACGCCGAATGACAGCTCCAATGAATAGCTGAGTGACAAATGTACATAACTCTTTATTTACATACTTGTATAACTGGCTGTCTGAATGAGGCACTAACTACGCAGCCACTATTGGTGGGGTTGTCGGTATGCAGCGCGCCAAACAAAATCACTAAAAATGAGTCAAGTATTAAGACAGGAAGAAAACACCTCATATGCGCAGTTAAAAACGAGATAGTACAAAAAAAGCTGCGTACAAAAAAACGGAAAAATGGCAAAAAGCGCCCACGGGGTCTTGAGTAGTTAAGCATTGTGCGCGCTTAAACAATGTTAATGACCAAGTGAGTGGTAAACATTTTTAAGAATACTGAAAAGCGGTGAAGGTATAGTGGAGTTTATTCTACTACTATACTTTTAATGCGAATTTTCATCTTCATATTTTTTGGATTAAGTAAAGTTAGGTTAGTTTGCGGAGACGAGACGCAGATCACACTTGCAGCATCCAAAGTTTCCAAGTACGAATCACACAACCTCCACATATCGATGTCGGCCTTTGAGCTACTTACAAATCTGTTAAGACGGTTATTTTGATCTGAGGCTATTTGCTCGATTAACACAATGTCAACGAAGTCGTTTTAACGTCCCTCCAGCAAACACTTGACAGTCAAAGCGAAATATGTGCGCACCACAACTGTTTCCAGATCAATCTGACATTTGGCATGCCAGACCGCGGACGACAGCAAAGCTGCAACTCATTCCCAATAGGAATTACTTATCGAGAACATCTTAAGTGCAGAAGTTCAGATGGCTGCATCTTCAAACGTCGGTTCAGAGATACTATAAAGTACAGTGATTTCAAGTTTTCCTACTTTTTTTTAAGATGAACTCAGAAACTTCAAATTTAATATGGAATGTTTATTACCATTCGAAAGAACATTCTTTGGTATTATTTTTGTTGAAGATTATCTCTTTCAAATATTGGCCGTGGCTACGTCTTAGAACGTCGATCCGTTGAGCTCAATTTTCGATGACTCGTTCGAGCATTTCGACTGGTAAGTGGCGAATGACACGCGTGATGTATTGCTCCAAGACTTGAATCGAAGCGGGATTGTCCGCATAGACTTTAGACTTTACATATCCCCACAGGAAAAGGTCTAACGGTGTAATATCACACCTTCTATCAACCGGCCCAAAACGTGAATTTATCTGCTCACCAAAGTGTTCTCTCAATAAATCCATTGATTGATGCGATGTATGGGAAGTGGCGCCGTCTTGTTGAAGCCAAATGTCGCCAAGATCACGAGCTTCCATTTCAGGAATCAAATAGTCGGTTAACATGGCGCTATAAAGGTCGCCATTGACAGTTACGTTTTCACTGGCATCATTTTTGAAGAAATATAAACTGATGATTTCTTCGGCCCACGAACCATACCAAAACGTTGTTTTTTCTGAATGAAATGGCAGCTCTTGAATCTCTTCAGGTCGGATCTTCTTGGAACTTTTGAAGAGCCCACAGAGCGAAGCGATATCGTTTGGGAAGATCGAGCGGCTTCAGCTCTTGCACAAGCTCATTTTGTACGTTCTCAATTTAAGATCTCGACGTAAAATGCGCCAAGTTCCAGACGTTAGTTCAGTTCGAGAACGGCGCCGTATCGACTCTCCACGGTTTTCGGGTACATTCTCAGCTACGGTTGCTATATTTTCTTCATTGCGTGCTGGATGTGGTCTTCTCGGTCGATATTATCCAATAATGAATGCTGGATCTGAAGATGGGTGATGGTGTTGCGAAAAATACGTTCAGTAGACCGATTATGTTGACCATAAGTTGAGCGAAGCGCGCGAAACACATTCTTTACATAACGTGAATTTTCGTAAAAAAATTGAACGATTTGTAAACGTTGTTCAGGCGTAAGTCTTTCCTTGATGAAATGCCAAACAATTCTGAACAAAAATAACTTGACAGCTTGACACGTTTCACGCGTGATCTGTCAAAAAAATGCTATTGAAAAAAGTACCTCTACTTGGATCACTCTTTATATAAAGATCAGTGTGACGGACCGCCTGTCTGTATATATAGTATATGAACTAGTCCCTCAGTTCTTGCGATAATGATCTGAAGTTGTGGTTTCGTTCTTTTCTTACCAAGAAGCTGCTAATTTATTGGACCACTATACCATATACATATGTAGCTGCCATACAAACTGAACATCCGATGCTTGTTTGGAATATTTTCACGAATTGTGGCATGAATCTTCGAAGACACAGACGGTTTTATAACATATAGCTGAACTGACCGATCATAGTTCCTATAAGGACTCTTTTTAATTTGTGAAGGAATTCAGAATAAGCTCCGGGTCTATAAAAACAGTTTTTTTTTCTAGCTTAATTTTATATTTTAATTGTTGGCATCCCGTTTTATTCCTAGATAATCAAAAATATCATTATTATTCCACAAAAATCTATCAAGCGCATTTATTTTCAGCGAACTCTCTGTCTCTCTCTCTCTCTCACTTTATGAATTCGTGCAACTCCGACATTCTTGAGGCAAATGCTGAAGCTGGTTAATAAATCAGCTAACTCGACTTCATTTTTAATGATGATAAACTATGCTAGTTGTCAAGTAACTCTAGAAATAACAACAAATTCCATTAGAGCTTTTAAAATTTTTAAACTAGTGTAGAGTGTGCAGTTAGAAGATAATAAAAAGCAATTACGAAAATTAGTGTCAAAAATGCTAAAATTGCGCAACCAAAATAGCAACTTTTGCAAAAACCCGTTTCAATGCGGTAAATTATTGGCATACAGTTATTTTGCTAAAAGAGCATATTTTAAATGTTGGCTAAAAATATTAGAGCTAATGCCTTAGCACGCGCGTTACATTTTCAGGCGTTAATATGATACAATTTTGCGGCTGTATATATATATATATGTGTGTGTGTGTGAGTATAGATGTATGCGCTTGTGTCTATATTTATGTATTTATGTATTTATTTCGTGCAATGTCAAGTCTCACAAATTTATTGTTCGCGAAATGTGGAGCAACATGCAAGCCAAGCACGCATAATGAATTCATAGAAATCGTGAGCGCTACATACTTACATATAAAATATATATTTAATTGCACATTAACATTAAGTATAGTAGAAAAAATTATAAACACTTTCATAACCAAAAATTAAAGCTGCACGTGTAAACATGTTACACAATCGCTTACAATGGCACTAAGCTGCGACTTGTGCGTTATAATTAATTCTTTTATATAAAGTGTGGCAACAAAGCGAAATTTGAAAGGGACTTAAATGCTGTCGAACAAACGGTTAATGATGCTCACGGATATGAAGGAAGGAAAAATAGAAATTAATTGCTTGCGAAATGACTACTTTCGTGGTACTTACGGCTATGAATATACACACATACATATAGTACATGCTTTAGGTGGGTATATACATATATATAAATATAAATGATTATTATAAAAGTATATAAACTAATGTATTTTAGTGCCACAAAGCTTTTGAAAATGCATATGAACTCAAAAATATTTTGAAAAAGTTATGCGTACATACATATGTATATGTATATATATGTAAATATCTACAAAGCAGCAATCAACATAATATAAAGCATATGAATGCAGTAAATTATGTTACTTCGCTTTAGCATTGGCCCAGTCATAGCAATAACTAACAAGAAAAGGCGTTAACTTCAGCTGCATCGAAGCTAATATATAATACCCTTCACAGGTGTTTGCTTAGGATATGCATATGTAGTATTTAGTAAGGAAAAATTATCATTTTTGAAGATCTCAATTTTGATTTCGACCAATCAGTTTGTATGGCGGCTATATGCTTTACTGGTCCGATTTTAACAATATTATCAGGGATTATAGCATTGCCTTGGATCATGATCTGCGCCAAATTTCGTGAAGATATCTCATGAAATGAAAAAGTTTTTCATACAAAAGTTTGTTTTTGAACGATCCGTTTATATGACAGCTATATGCTATAGTGGTCCGATCTAATTAATATATTAGTAGATTGTAGCGTTGGCTTGGAAAATTATTTCTACCAAATTTCGTAAGGATATCTTGTAAAATAAAGGAGTTTTCCATACATGCACTTTATTTCGATCGTTCAGTTTGTATGGCGGCTATATGCTATAGTGGTCCGATCTAATTAATATATTGGTATATAGTAGCGTTGTCTTGAACAATTATCTTTGCCAAATTTCGTAACAATATCTTGTAAAATAAATGAGTTTTCCATACAAGTACTTGATTTCGATCGTTCAGTTTGTATGGCGGCTATATGCTATAGTGATGTGATCTAATCAATATGTTAGGAGATTGTAGCGATATCTTGGAAAATTATCTCTACCAAATTTCGTAAGGATATCTTGTAAAATAAAGGAGTTTTTGATACAAGCACTTGATTTCGATCGTTCAGTTTGTATGACAGCCTTATGCTATAGTGGTGTGATCTAATTAATATATTAGGAGATTGTAGCGTTGTCTTGGACAATTATCTCTACCAAATTTCATAACGATATCTTGTAAAATAAAGGAGTTTTCCATACAAGCACTTGATTTCGATCGTTCATTTTGTATGGCAGCCATATGCTATAGTGGCCCGATTTTAACAATATATTCAGAGATTGTAGCGTTGTCTTGGCCAATTATCTGTGCTAAATTTCGTAACAATATCTTGTAAAATAAATGAGTTTTCCATACAAGCACTTGATTTCTGTTAATGTTAGGATATCTTGGAAAATTATCTGTACCAAATTTCTAACGACATTTTGTAAAATAAAACAGTTTTCCATACCAAAACATAATTTTTATCAGTCGGTTTGTATGACAACTATATCTTACAGTGATCCGATATCAATGGTACCGACAAATTAGCTACTAATTGAGAAAAGAATTGCTTGTGCAAAATTTCTAATCGATATCTCCAAAACTGAGAGACTAATCCAGTATATACAGACAAACTGATGAATATGGCTGAAGCGACTCAGCTCGTCACGCTGAACATTTATATTTATAATAATTTTATTGGATTTCCCCACGTTTCCTTTTAGGCATCTTAGACTTCGTGGTAAACTTAAAATATAATTTTATACCCTGTCGAGGGTATAAAAAACCCTGAAAACGTATTGAGCGCAACATTAGTTCGCTGGCTCTTTAAACTAGTAGTCAATTTGTTGATGTTTCAATGATATACACAGTATACAAGTTGTTGTTATTGTTTTCGTTGTTGTGTGTGTTCGCTAGACCACCTTTGGTTTAAACCAGTCCGCTAAGCGGCCACAAATCAAACCTACGATCAACGATCAGCAATTTGCAATTAAAATCGCCTACAATGAGCAAAGCAAGTTTTCGATTTCAAACTACTCTCACCTCTGCCGCAATAAAAGGTGAATTATGCACTGAAATATAAAAACTTATAATCGCCTAAGCGCATTTGTATGTAGGCATTCATATAAATTTGTGGTAATCACGTTTATGGCAAGGCATTGTTAGCGTTAGCAGCGGCAACCTGTCTATTATCTCCAGTTTTGCTAATTTTAATGTGCGGTTTGCCTTTCATTTCAACTAACACCGCAACCCTCTCACCAGCACCTTACAGTGTAGTTGATAGACTCAGACTCATCATGCGCAGGCGCACCTTCCCCGCTGACTGATTTGCGCTCAGCACGCTTCAGTGCCTTACTGCAAATAATAAGTAATGGTGTCGGCCCGCCTGCCCGCCGGTCACTCAATTGCGCAGTCGCTTGGTTTTCACCTGCTGCTTCAGTGTTTTACTTTTTTCCACTTTTGTTTGGGTGTGTTGCGCTTTTTTTATTTTAATTTGTTTGCAATTTCGCCTCAGAGCGTGGAGATTCGCTTTTATTTGAATTTTCTTGAGCGTGTTAAGAATCATAATTGCTGACTAAAGCGGTTTTGCTCAGATTTACATGTTGTTTATTATAAATTTAATTTCTAAATCAATTATTTATGTAGCGAAGTGGCAGTACTATCCGGGTACTTGATATTCCTCGCTCACGTTGTCTATTAATTTAATTCATGGAAAACTATTATTAAATCACGCTTCGTAGTTCCACTTAATTTGCATAATAGAAAACTTTGAAATTGATTAATTGCTATTTGTATTCTTAATTGACCTACAAGTTAATAAATCCTAAAAAATCTTAGCGTTTCTCATTTAAAAGTTCCTGTTTATAGAAAAATATAAAAACAATTTATTAAAAATACTTTATCATACATAATTTCTTCACATAAATGTGCTTGAAATCTTATCAGAACTGGTAACAATAAATTTGCTGCTAAAACTATATATCAGCTGATCAAATTTGAACCGGACTGACTAAAAACTACATTTTCACGTACTTTAATCAAAATCTTATTAAAATTATCGTCTTCACAATAGGCTCTTGATCCAACGCTTAATCCAATTTGCACTTGTCCATGCACTTGCTATAAGCCTCGGCTGCGATTCCTGGCTCCAGTGCCAACGCCTAATTTTGATTTTTTTGATTTCGGCTAATTTTTAACGCCATGTGCTGAGTTGTTTTACAGTTTCGATGTCTAATTCATAAATCCACGTCCTGTCACTTGTAATGAGGCATTTAATGAATATAACGTCCTCAGCTATGTTGTATCTTGGCTACGGATTTGTTAAAAATGTTGCAGAAGTGTTTTGGCGAGTCTATTTTAGCACGAATCGGAAGTTTTGACCACCATCTTTCAAGCCGTCTATCGACAACCCGCTTCTGTTAATAAAGATAACATCGAAAAAGTTAAAGAAACATCTTCTTAAGTTAAAGAAACAGTAATTGAAAATAGTCGTGTTGATATCAGAGAGATAGAAGAGATCTCTTTTGCGGCATCTACTCAAGGTCGTTTTTGCGAAGGTTCAGATTTTTTTGGTAGTATTGACACGCTCCTTACCCAAGACATTAACCAAGTCGATCAATAAGGGTTGCTGTCTTTACTGTCTCCTTGATATCAACACGACTATTTTCAATAACTGTTTCTTTAACTTTTTCAATGTTATCGTTATTAACAGAAGCGGATTGACGATGGATGGCTTGAAAGATGGTGGTCAAAACCTCCGCTTCATGCTAAAATTGACTCACCAAAATTCTGCAACATTTTTAACGATTCCGTAGCCAAGATTACATTCGATGCACAAAACTTCAAACAAACTGGTCGTTCATTTCTTTTGTACATCATACATCGTGACAATAAATTACCCGGAAATTGAAAATAAAACGCAAAGTATTAAGTATACATCAATATTTATTTTGGCGCCTTCATATGCAAATGATTTTTCCAGCCCTCGAAACACGTTTTGGTAGGGCCTTCAGCTCCTTCAGCGAATTGCGTTTAATCTCCTCGATCGACTGAAAACGCGTTCTAGGAGCGGTAATTTTAGTTTGGAGAACAGGAAAAAATTACTTGAGGCCAAATTCATTGCGTTTTGGCTTTATATTTCGGTATCCGTTTTGAGAAAAAAATCAGCTTTATCGGATCGAGTCGAGCAAGAAGGCCTTTCATACGCAAAATATTTACCAAAATCATTCGAACGGATTCGCTAGAGATGTCAAGCTCTTTTGCCATCTCTCTAACACTTTCCTCTATTTTTTTTTTAATATTTTCATCAGTTGAAGAGCTATGTGTTCAACGATCTCTCGACCGTCGTTGAAGGCTAGTTCTAGGTTAGGTTAGATTGTTGCTCATGTCCTATGAATTGACGAAATAAAGGGATACCAGTTGTGTCTGCTAAGTAGAGTAATTTCGAAGCCATTCAATTGCCCTGAAAAGCTGAAAAAGTCCAATAGATATCAGGCAGTAAGCCGGAGTTTCTGTTCTTAGGACAGATATATCTTATTGGACACAAGAAGCTCCGTTAATCTCCTATAGTCTTCTCTGGAAGATTGAGCAACTGCAGGCGAATTCCTTTCCACTAATATGTTAAATTGGTAATCATGACTTCCATGCTCATCAGTACTTCATTCTCCATTACCTCCGCTATGGCTTATATAAATTTTATTAGATTTGCCTCGATGAAATCGGAAGGAGGCTAAACAATATCGAACTATAAAATTTTAAGCGCATGATCAGTGAGTTTAAGACCCATATAGTTGCGCTTCTCTTAGACTAAAATATTCCTGAAGCAAAATACAAATCGGGACGGTAGATCTACTTAAATGGCTGTTGCCTCTGCTTTACGAACACATCAGCTAGATGGAAGTCAGAAACTAACATTTATAGAGATTTCAAGCGGGCAGAGTTCTTCTTGTATGTTTCTACTGAACTAGTTACAATGCATAAAAAATCTGATGGATTCTCTTCTCGAAGTCTACGTCTTACCATGGCATCGCTCATAGAAATAAAGTCTGCAAAAGCGGTTTCGGCGCCGAAACTCTCACAAAATTCAGAGTGTGCGATTCTAACGCCATCCAAGCAAACGAATTCGAAAAGTCTGATAGAAATCTTCACAACGATAAATCAGTTGGCATTTCCTAAGGGCTTTAAATTAAGATATTTTTAAGTGCCAAAGCTTCAGAAGTGCATGGTGTACCTCGAATGATAAGTAGTGCGTCGTCTTATTTGAAATGTTGAATTTCAAATTAAATTGTTTGCGTTTTTTCAATCAAGGCCCGCAATGCTGAGAAACCTTCTCATCACATTTTTATAGAATTTAAAATTTTCCATAGAAATTTAAACAAACAGACCACAAATAACAAGAAAAAAGAAATTTATTATTTTTTTTTTCAATTTTTTTTCAACAAAAGTGCAAACAAATTAAATTGTATATGTTAAGTTTTACAATTTATCAACCATACTCTTATGGGATTAGCAATATTTTCGCGTTTTTCATTGACTTTTGTAAATCCAAAAACAATCTGGTTTTGCGGTGCACCAATAAAGCTCTACATCATATTGAATTCATGGCTGTTACACACACACACATACATTCATACACACACATCCATACATATATAGTACATGCAACAAGGCAGCGCGCCAAAAACAGCGACTGTAATGAAAAAAGTTCGACGAGTTTGTGGTTGAGCAGATGGGTCGAATTATTTTTATACAACCAGGTATATGTACATGTGTATGTGTGTATGTATGTGTGTTTGTCAGTGGTTTACATGCCAGTGTTTGTTTCTGTTAAAACAATTATAATCCTTGGGTATCAGATAGCAATGAAGTGAAGTAAGCCTTATACATACTAACATATATATAATATACCATATACTCGTATATATCAATATCAGTTAACTCAATTGGTTAAAAATTAGGTTATATGCTTTTTGTCTGAAGTTTTAACACCTGTCTCAATTATCAGTAGGAAAAGGAAATTTGGTGTTGCTCGAAATTCAAAATTACTCCGACTCTCTTTTAAACCTTTTGTAGCTAATTCGAACCCACTATAGAAAACAAGGTGCTCATGTACTCAATGCACCCAAACTCTGAAGTTTTTCTCTTTAAACCGGTTTTAGACTATACGACAATCCCAAAAATGTTAACATTCACTAAAAAAGAAACCAAAATTTTAGTAGTTACACCCTTTTTGATTAAATTCGTTACAAAACAAAACTAAAAATAATAAAAATGAAAATAAAAAATTTAAATGTATATTCGATCAAAAACTTCTCTAACATTTTTTTTCTTGCGACGCTCAAAAAACCTCGCCGTAACTTCATCAATCCTGTCAACAAGTAGAATTTATTTGCCCTCGCCAGTATGTGATGAGTGCTTTTCAGGTTTTCTCAATGGCTCTTTTGGCCAATAAACTAACGAATCCACTTTTCTAGTCAACTGCCCCCAGCACCAATCCTTTGATTACTTTCAATGCCAACACCTACTCGTCGTGCGGAGTTAGCAGTTTTCGTCATATATTTCCTTTTTGGATTTTTCGGCAACTGGAATGTGCATTTGGGCAACACAAAAAGTCCTGCTAGCTTCCGTTACATTTCAACATTCCAGTGTTATTTGCTCTCGTGCCCTTTGATATGCCATTTAACTGTTCACCCGACAACAGCCGGTTTCGTAGGCGTCAGTGCGGGTTTGTACAAACATACGGGCGTGTGTTTTTGTGCTATGCAAATGCATGTTTATACATGTCTGTTTGATGTGTGTGTAATGTTATCAAAGTCAGAAATCAATGTTTAGCAAAACCACTTCCTGCATGTACCACCGCTGGCACCACCCGAACAAACCAACAACTCAGAGAACGCCTTCTTTAGACATGCAGTTAACGGTATGGCAAAAGGCGACGAGTAAATATTTTGTCGAAAGAACGCATAAAATGAAACCTAGTGGGTTGAAATTGGTATGGATGGATGGGATTTGATATTTTCAGTCACTGGCACCTAAAAGTAGGCAACGATTTATTGATATTACTGGATACTTTACCTATTACTTTATCTTAAAAGGTACAAACTTCTTTAATCTATAGTTGCGTGATCCACAATTAGGCGGAAAGATGACATTATTTTATCTTAAAGCGTTTTTTTTTGCCCCTAGTAAAATTAAATAAATCTATAGTCAGCTTAAAAGATATATTTTTTATCAGTAATATATGTATATCCGTTTAGGCCAAAGAGTGACACATTTGCACTGTAAAGCGTTTTTTTTTTGGGCCCTAGTAAGACTAACTAGCTACATTATTATTATTTGCATTTTCTAAAGATCTCCATTTTTCTCAATTATTTTTATTTTTTTTTTTTGTACTGCTAAGTGTATACTGATATATTTTTTCAAATACTATATATTTATCCACCTCTCAATATAGACTTATGTATATTTCCTGTTTCTGGCAAAAAGAGCCGTGCCAAAATAAATAACTACGAGTGATGCACTTGCAAATGGAGTTTTATGCCTGTCATCATCGTTTTCTCATATCCTTGCGCACGTTTAGTTTGCAGAGAGGCATTAGGGCAGGTCGTTAAAAATGTACACATTTTTGGGGTTATTATACAAGCATGTATTAATTCTTTATAACTATTTTTAATTTTTCACTTGGATTACATACTACACTGATCTAAAGTGGTTTTGTTGCACTAGATATAAGATCGGTTTTGGATATATTTGTGTGCACAATTCATGACGCTATATCTAGATATCTCTGGGTTTAATTTTAAGCAAAACCTTGAAATCTTCCGCTTATTCTTTGCGATACTTTCGATAAGAAGTCTTAACGTGAAGATCTTAAGATGTTTGTTTGCGCGAATCACGACTGGAAAACTAAGTTTTTAGTACAAACAAGCCGTTATTTATCAAAATGTTAGATACGCAGTTATCCTTAAAACAATAGCACATTCAATTTATTGATGAATAAGGTATTAAAATTAAGAAGAAGGTAACAAAAACAAAATTTGCTAAGATATCAAGGACAATCCAATATTTTTTTTGTAGAGCTCAACGCTGGTTCCTCCCTAATACAAAAGCAAGCCCCATTATGTGTATTCAGTTTCAGTCTACCGTAGATTGATCGTAAAGAGAATAAATCTTTATCAAACAGTGCCAAAAATGTGTGTATGTATCTGTATGAAAAATAAAAAATCCTTTTCGTCGTTCCAGTCTGCATACGTGTTAATTTGGCCTGCTCGACGCCAATGATAAAAGAAAATAATTTTATGGTTGCATAATACATGCCTACATACCATATGCATATACGATTGACCATATTACTTTGCTTGCCAATAAATAATTCAATAATAATCACTTACTTTTCATTAACTTTATATCAACCTTTAGCCTTTTCTTTGGCACTATAACATTCATAAAACATTCAAGCTTAAAACATATATGTATGTATTATATATAGCACTGCAATTTCAGTTAATATTAGAAGTACTAAAAGTAGAACTCTCTGCCAGGCTGCTATCTGGCATCGAGTGACTAAGAGCAACCCATTAAGAGCATGCAACTTTGCAACAAATATGCAATTCTGCGACGAAACAAAAGCGATTCGTGTAAGTGAAAAGGAGTTACTCTTCCCCGCACAACAGTTACGCCTCTACCAACTGCAATAAGCAATTTTCTGCTCAGCATAATTTTGTGAAGCCTCTTTGTGAGACAAATTAACTATTTTTTTAGTTTTTCATTTTTAAATAAAACTGAAAGCCATTATTTTTATCAGTTTCCTCGCTTTGCTGGCATTGTTTGCGAATTTTAATGTCTGCAGTAGCTCTGCTGGCAGTCACACTCTTATCTCGTCTCCACTTCATGCCAAAAACGGAGAAGTTCTAAAATATTGAAAAAGTTGTTGCTGCTTTTCGCTATCGCTTTTATACACTTCCGTAGCGTTCTGCCTCTTCAGAATGCAAATGAATTCGGTGGACATTTTTTATTCAGTTCTTGTTTATTTTTTAAAGAAAAGTTAGTTTAAAATGCGACTCGATTGCAAGAAATTCACGAAGTTGCTTTTTGAAGTATTATTCTGGAGTCTTAGATTTGGATCTTGCGATATGTTTGCTGTGAAGTTGGGTAGCAGATCGACATAATATATCTCGGCATATCTCAAACTGACTTGTTGAAAATTATATTAGGTTGTCAAAAAAGTCTTGCGGTATTTTCGCTAGTTAGCGCTGGAAGCGCGTAGATCTAGTTTTATTCATCGCATCGGGTCATGCTATACCTTTTTGGAAAGCTCATTTCACGCGCTAACACGTGTTTGATTGATTGTCGCTTCTTTTAAGTCGTTCGTGAGTTATAGAGTCGCAAACATGGAGCAAAATAAAGAGAAAATACGGCATATTTTACAGTACTACTACGATAAAGGCAAAAATGGATCTCAAGCCGCCAATAAAATTTGTGCAGTTTATGGACCCGATACAGTTTCCATTTCCACCGCACAACAATGGTTTCAACGCTTTCGTTCTGGTGTAGAGGTGGTCGAAGATGCGCCACGCTCCGGAAGGCCTGTCGTCGAAAATTGCGATAAAATCGCTGAATTAGTCGAAAGAGACCGGCATAGTAGCAGCCGTAGCATCGGTCAAGAGCTGGGCATGAGTCATCAAAAATTCAAATAAAAAATACCAGCAAGACTTTTTTGACAAACCATTATTAAATGTATTTTGCAAAAAAATTACGGCTTAATTGAGTCAAAAGTATACTCTTTATAAGCTAGAAATGTTACTTGACTACATTAAGAAAGTGTCTGGAAAGCCTTTATATAATTGAGCACTATTTTCCATTCATATCCTTAGTTCTTCTTCTTCTTTACTGGCGTAACTCACGACTTTCGGTCCTAGACCAAATATCCTCTGGGAACATCTGTTTGAAGGCGAGGCAAAGTGAGAAGGCGAAGCATCCCCTCCACAGGGTTGTGCGCTGAAGTCGGGATCCGCCACGTAAAAAACACTACCAATGAAACTAATATTCTTAATTACCCAATTTATATCCGAATATATAACAGATAAAGACGTTTTATGTATATTTAATAGCCTTTTCGATTAGAAGTTAATTGATCAATTAACCAGCCTTACTCAATTAAAGCGCTAATTTAAAACGATTTATTATACTATACCAAAAAAAAATCTTATTTTACTATATTAATTCTTCATCGAATTGAAATCAAGTTAGAACTGGAATGTAATTCCGCGGGTTGTTGTCCACGCTCTAAATTTAGCTGTGTTTACTTCTGCCGGTTGTTGTCCAGGCTGTAAATTTGGTTGCGTGCATTGATAAAATGGCAATCGGTTGATGAATTTAAATATTATAAAAAACAAAATGAAGAGCGCAAGCAAGTGTAACAGCTGATCGTTATATAAGCCAATTGCTAATTGAGTATTCGGCTCTAAAACTTGGTGTCTCAATTGTAATCTTAATGTATTACGTAAATTTGGCTGGACGAAAAGGCTGTGAGACAGTCCTTAATAAAGTCAATTATTATGTTTCTCTGTACATAATTTTAAACAATTAGTTAATTGACTAAATTAAAGAACGATTTGACACACCTATTATGTGCGTTTGTTTCCCTAATTAAGTCAATTAGCAATGCTTCTCTGTATGTAATTTTAAACAATTAGTTAATTGACTAAATTAAAGAACGATTTGGCACCTATTATGTGCGTTTGTACCTCTAATAAAGTCATTTAGTAATATTTCTCTGTATTAAATTTTAAAGAATTAGTTAATTGACTAAATTAAGGAACGCTTTGACACACCAATTATGTTCGTTTGTATCCCTAATTAAGTCAATTAGCAATGCTTCTCTGTATGTAATTTTAAACAATTAGTTAATTGACTAAATTAAAGAACGATTTAGCACCTATTATGTGCGTTTGTACCTCTAATAAAGTCATTTAGTAATATTTCTCTGTATTAAATTTTAAAGAATTAGTTAATTGACTAAATTAAGGAACGCTTTGACACACCAATTATGTTCGTTTGTATCCCTAATTAAGTCAATTAGCAATGTTTTTATGTACGTAATTTTAAACGATTAGTTAATTGACTAAATTAAAGAACGATTTGACACACCTATTAAGTGTGTTTGTGTTTTTTTTTTAACAATGTATAATAATAGAGAATAAATTTCTGTAAACTGGCAAAAAATATTTATTGAAATAAATAATAAGAAGTCATTAAAAATAAAAATAATGACAGTTGCTAATTGAGTGAGCTTTTTAGGTGAACACCATCCTCGACTAAGCAATTAATTACGTAATTGTCTTACCGAAAATTTCGTTGTAAACATATTATAAAATCATTAATACGAGTATAAAATATCGCTATACCAGTATTAACTTCGAATTTTTCCTGTCGATTTCACTATACCCTTAGACCATTTTGACAACTTATATGAAGCCATACTAATTCGCTAAATTTCCTTTTTTTACAGAGTGTACTTTGTGCCGACTTAGCCATAAGCATACCTAATAATCAAGGGCTGGACAATGTCTATTATCGCATCGACTACAGTCCGCCATACGGTGATCCAGCGCCAAACACAACAATACCGTCGCGTGAGATTGGCGAGGAGATTCAATTCTCGCACGCTCTGCCCGGCACCAAGTACAATTTCTGGTTGTACTATACAAATTACACGCATCCAGATGTGCTGTCGTGGACGGTGACAATTACCACAGGTGAGCGAGCATACATTACATTTAATAGGGTAGTTCGTAACTTGTTCAAAATATTTTTCTGCATAATTAAATAAAGTATAGATTTTTATACATGGTGCCTCTAAGTTTGAACTTCATTATTTCAGCTGCCTGCTAAGAAATAAAGTAAGAACAAATGGTAAAAACAATATCATTATAAAATTTTATTCATTGTTCTAAAAAATTTTGTTGAAGCATCAGAGGAGTTTAAATTTGCCATAGAGAGAGTATAGAGAGAGTTTTTCGGTTACTTTTTTGTCACAATATAGATTTGATATACTGCTTGGTTTCTCCATAATAACCTGAAAAATGCATTCACTTGGTTTTTCATCTTTATAGTTTTATGAGGATAACCCTAAAGTATCTTTGAAACACATTCACTTTAGCGCATGACATTTTTAATTACTTTCGAGGAAGAGATAAATATCGCAACACGAAAGGCTTTATCGTGTGGAACTTATTTATGCATTTTAAAGCTACCAAGCGAGGCAGCAGCTTTTAGAACTAAATTTAGTGCTACAAATTGTGGATAAATAATTTTAATTTCATTATTTTCTGTCTTTTCGAAAGAAAATCTCAATTGAGTTGAAAATAGTTGCACGACATTATGGTAAGTAACTAAGTCTTTTTTCATGGAGGGCATTTTTTACGTGGCAGGTCCCAAACCCAATGCACAACCTTGGGGAGGGATGTTTCGCCTTCAAACGGATGCTCTTTAGCTAGTCAGAGGATACTTGGTGTAAGACCGGAAGTCGTGAGCTGCTTGAGCCGTATGTAGAAGAATCGTTTCTGACCACTCCCAAGTGAATGGCGCTCAGAGAACTTTCGTCACTTGCGTGAACTTCTACACATGACTCCATCCTCTATGTATGCCGAATTGGTGCCAAATTGCGAAAAGAAGAAACGCTGTTGTTAACTCGGTTATAGTATGTACGCCAGTAAAGAAGAAGAAGAAGAAGAAGAAGAACTATGTCTCTGCTAGCAATTTTAAAAGCATGCTGGTAATATTGAATGAAAAACTCTGAAAAAGTACTATAATTTAGGCGAGTGCAAGAAGTAAGAGCATCGTTATAATCTGCCATTTTCAATATTGACCTCTTCCCAACTTTCTCAGCACCTTATAGAGCACAAACAGTACTTTACTGTCAACATGACAGGTGTCACAGACATGTCAAAGCACTTACCCGTATTTATTTTCAGCCTAATGATCATAATAGCGGAAACAGCCGACACCCAGAGCGTGCTTTTCGCACACCCACACACACATACACCACTCAACTCTCTGCTGCATTAAGTTGAACACATTAAATCGGGGAAATGAGTCGTCGCTCTTCAGAAGTTTCGAAAGTGTAGCGCTTTGCTGCAAATTTAACGCATTTTAACTTCTCCTTGTACGTCATTGCGTATGGAGGTACGCTAGTGGCCCCATAAAGTGTGTGTTTTGCGCTCTTTAAAGTGCTCATTACGCTTCTAAATGCCTGTCTCTGTGAGTAGAATTATGAAAATTGCCTTTTAACTGCGTTTCAGTAATTTAACAAAGTACTGAAATTACAACCGCGTTCCCTTGTGGCGGCGAAGCTTTTCTCTTCGCACTTGGCTGCTTACATCATGGCGCTGTTGTAGCATTATGTAATTGCTGAAATTAAGTAAAAATCGCGCAAGCATTACGAAATGTTAGACATTTTTTTTTATACATGGAAAATTAAGTAACTGAGTTTATGAAGGAGAAAGTAAAGTGCTACCATTTGTGTGGACACTCTCATATTCCTTTTTGAAGGAAGCTTCACTTACTTCTTTTTCAACTTTTTCTGTACTTAAAAAGATTCACTTATGCTCTTCATATTTGTCTAAAATAGAACTTGCTACATCTTAAGCTCCTCAGTTTGATAAACGCCTTCCCACAAAAGTGCTAAGTGAAATTTAAAGATTCCAACATAAGTAAGAACTCATCCAAAACTAAAAACTATCAAAAGAAGTTTTTCGAACTTTAAGTTTATGGCCCGGCTTGATATACGGTTAGTAACTCAAATTTTTATTACCACTAATTTCTTCTTTATTTTGACCAACCAAAGTGTTAATTGAGTGCAATGACCATGGCGTAGCTTTGTGTTGGCAAAACTTTCTCGGCATTGCTTCCGCCAAAAGTTCACAAATCCGTAGACTAGTCTTATTTTCGGTAAGCAGTAACTTGCAAATTTGCAAAGCACGCATTTTGGGCGGCTTTTGGGCAAATACTTTTGCTTAAGTCATGAATTTTGCAAGTGGCTGCTGGCTGCAAAGAAACCAACGCACACATGGCTAAGTACAGTAGATTCACAGAAATTATAACCACTACGTTCTTATGGCGATTTAATTTTGGTTTTCTAGAATTTCCAAATTCTAGTGTGACAGTCAGAAAATGTCGATTTTTGGATTTGAAAAAATTTTATATTTCTTTTAAATTTTAAGTGTATATTTATATACTATATAGAGATTTTAAGAATAGTCAGTGAAATTTTTGAAGAAAAGAATTGAATATTTTTCGAGTTACACGCGATCTCCGACGGCGCTAAAAAAGGTCCTCCACTGCTGCAGTAATTTCACACTCTGTAGATGTAGATGATCGGAAGAAAAAATCAAAAATTGACAAAATCGAAGATTAAAAAATATTTTTCCAAAATTTTGATAAATGCCAAAAGCGGAAAAAGAAAAATTTATTACTCATGGGTTCACTTGTCTCCAAGTAATCATTCAAGCAGATTCGAAAAATGCTGTTTCAAGAAAAACGCTCTTTACGATTTGAAAAATTTAAATAATGTAAAAAATGTATAAAATTTAATAAATTTAAAAATTTAAATATTAAAAAAAACTTAAATAATTAAAAAAATTAAGTAATTTTAAAAATTTAAAAAATTTAAATCCTTTAAAAACAATGTAGTTAATCGAACAAAATTTAAATAATTTGAAATAATTAAAAATTAAAATAATTAAAAAAATAAATAATTTGAAAAAATTTAAATAATTAAAAAAATTAAAATAATTAAAAAAAAATAAATAATTTGAAAAAAAATTAAATAATTAAAAAAAAAATTAAATAATTAAAAAAATAATTTTATATCGTTTTCCATAAAATTGAAAAAAAAATTGCTGGTAGCATGTAAGGCCACAATATTTTCCTAACATCAATTTTAACAGTCATATATGGATATGTTCTTCAAAGGTTTATATGAAAAATATTCACGTTCTAGTTATGTTTCAGTAAAAATAATATTTTCTTTTCAAAAACATCCCGTAATACTAATTATTTACGACCTAACTCGAAGTATTTCGTTTTTTCTAATTATATTTCCGTTTTACTAATTATTTTCGACCTAACTCGAAGTAAAATTTTTCTTATTTAAAAAATTTTTAATTTTGCACAAGTTCCATTTGATAAACGCCTACTGCATTTGGTTGCACAGGTCGTATGAGTTATGTTGGCGAAAAGTTTCTGCTTAACTTGATAATTTTCGCTTGTGTTTTTGTGTCTGGGTAACAAAGGCGCAGCCCTCACGAGCAAGTAGAGCCACTTAGGAAACGCAGCTTCAAATGCTAATTTCACATCGCGTCCGGCTTGACGCAGCAAATTTTCACGACAAGAATCTATTTACTCTTAGCTCTTAAAGTTGAGACCACTGGCTCCGAATTTCGGTAGTTAATTTTAATAATTTCAACTCGTTGTTTAATCAAAAGAGCGGAAAAAATATGGAGTTGTTTGCTGTTGCTATCGATATAATAGTGCCCTATTGAAAAACCCTGTATATACACTCATCTGTACTTTAACAATCGAGATTCACTCTTTTACCAAGCTATGTATGTATTGGAAATTTGCTAATTTCGTAATATAGTTAAATTATAATTAAATAAAAAAAAATCCTCTAATTGAATTTATTTGAATTGTTCTTCAAGTTTCTATTACATTCCCTGATCAATTACATAAAGACATGTATTTACATTTATACATATGTACATACCTCTCAACAACTCTAAATTTATGTTATTTTAGTGAGAAGTTTATCTACGAATCTAACACTTAAGGGCACCGTCAAAACACCACACCCTCCATAAAAACGCTCGCAACCACCAAGAACTGACCATTTAGCTCTGCAAACTTCCCTCTAAAACACTCACTAACATATACTTGATGTTCCAATCTCTTTTTAGTTTTGAAGAAATAGCCATACCAAATGTACTTATATATGCACATATCTACCTAAGAACTCCCCATTGACCGTCGCAACAACTTCGTTGAGTAAATTACCCACGGGCATAATTTATTTGTATATACATATTGCCACATATGTATGTATATATGTATGTATAAAAAGCAATATATGTATGTATGTATATATGTATATCTCTATTACTGCCTTACCGTCCAACCCTCTGTTAGAAACACATATTTTTTCTTTTTATTGGCCTATGAAGCCAACTTCGATAGTAGTATCATCGAAGTTGTAATTATTCAAGTTGGAAATTAGAGCAAATATATTTACAGACATCACTCTTTTATGATTACAAAAAATCCTTATGCATATGCATGTATATACATATATGTATATGTGACTAGTTCTCACTTATATCCTGCAGTTAGAATTTCAGTCATAAAATGCAGGTTTTTGAACTGATTTCTCGCCAATTTTGACCTCCAATATTTGCTTTTGCTCATTTTGCTTAATGTATGACTTGACTACATATATATTTTTTGCTCGATACCTGTCGGAAGCCATTGGTTTGTCCTGAGATAAGTAAACTATTTCGCTTTTATGTGTCAAACAGTCACTAAATGCCCTTAAAACTTTTCAATTAATAAATGGCAATTGGGAAAACTTTCATAACTCGAGGGTGGCTTGTTCATTACAAATATTTTCTGTAACAAATGCAAAATCTAATATGTACATATGTATGTAAGAATGTAAGAATGAAAGTACATGTGTGTGTGTGTTGAACTAGGCAAATGTGGAGCACTAGGTTTGTGACTGGAGGGTGTGTTGGATCAACTTTAGCACGTTGATATCGTATTGGTTTGTAAGAGTGTCATATTTTAATGACCGCTGGAAATGGTGGAATGTTTGATGATAAATATAAGTATCCTAGACTTGATTAATTGAGTGCTATATCAAATATTATTAAGGTATTTGTGTTTCAACTTAATATTTGGGTTTTTGTAACCACAAAAATGTTAGTGAACTCGAGCTAAATCGGCAATGAGACCAAGAAAAGGAGATCCATGAGAAATCAAACACAACATTTCATTCCCCAGTAGAGAAGAAAGAAGAAAGAAAGGTTCTGTTACCGACAGTGCCAACGGCGAAATCTATGTTAGCTTAAATTAAAACTCACCGATCCAAACGAGGTTATATCTCCGAAAGTACAGCCCTGGCCGGATAAAATCCGGGTCAATTCCCGTAATGTAAAACCGGCTGTTGTGGGAATCGACGAAAGTGAAATCTTTGTATTCAGCGTTGGATCAACGTGTGAAACGGAACAAGAGCGGGCTTCTTCTGTAGTAATCCAGACGTAGAAGTTAGCTTCAAGCTAAATGACTAGAATTCAGTCTTCCAAGCCGAAATTGTTGGCAAAACAGAAGGCGGCAAATAGGCTTCTGCTCTAACTAGTAAGTCCATAAACCTTTTAGTGGACAGCCAAGTGGCAATTAAGGCTCTTCGTAGCTCCAACACAAAGTCTCACTGCGTTAGGTTATACCGGCAGGCAATAACTATTATCTAAGGACCCTGTCATATAGGGATAGAAGAAAACGAAAAGACAGACGAGTTGGCCCGCTGGGAACACAATTCCTCTGAGCTGCCCTGGACCATTCAGCTCCTTCAAGAGTTGTTTGAAGCAATGGACCTTAAAGGAACACCTCTTGTCTTGAAACGCTAACAACACAGGGCATACCACAAAGCTAGTGTTGATGGTGGACAAACCAAAAAAACGTAGTAGTGTTGTAGAGGTAATCACAGGACAAATACCCTTAAGATTCTTCTTCTTCTTTATATAGCCTTGTCCTTATCCACCTGGTATTTCCAACGGAGCGGAGGTCTTCCAATGCTTCCCGGTACTGCGTCGAATACTCTCAGAGCTGGAGTGTTTACATACATTCGGACAACACCTGCGTAGCTGCTGTCTCTTAATTCGCTGAACTATGTCAATATCGGAGTATATCCCGTTCAGCTCATTGTTCCAACCACGCGGTATTCGCCGTTGCCAATGCACAAAGGCGATAAATCTTTCTCTCTTGAAAAATCGTAGCGCCGACTCATCAGATCATGAGTGACTTGTAGAGTTTGGCCTTTATTCGTCGAAACAGATCTTTAGACCCTTATGATTCCACGTTCACGAAATTGGCTGAGTAGATTGGGCTAAAACATTATTTTTCCGAATTACCAGCCTTCAGCTGGATGAGACGGGATATCTTCCCCGGCTCGCATTGCGCTCTAACGTAAGAGACAAAAAATTAGGTATTTTACCAAACCCACTTAGTTGCTGGATAAGGTTTAATTGGGGTACCCCCCGGCATCCTTGCGCCTCTCTTTTCAAACAACAACAAAAATTGTTTATTATGACTTTCACTCTATTTGTGTAAAGTTTGGTTCCAAGAAGACCACTAAAAAGTTCTTAGAACGATAACTCTTTAGAACAACTTCTAATGAGCTCGTTGTAATTCTATAATTAACATCAAATTATTTTTTCTTGGCGCTTAAAAATAAGTAGGAAAGATTAGGAGCTATGGTAGTCGGAAAATATAATATTTCGTCATGAAGTTTTCTTACAATTTCTCCTATAAATATTTCACCCTGATATGAATTTGGACCATCTTATTACCATACCGCTATTCATAACTTAAGTTCCTGTAGGGAGCCGCTTTACACCAATTTGGTTAGGACACACCAAAATTACATGTTAAAAAGATCTATTATTCCACTGTTAAAATATATAATTAGTTTAAATAAATATTTAAGACATCTTCTTCACTTTCTTACAGCGCCCGATCCGCCCTCGAACCTCTCCGTGCAAGTGCGCAGCGGCAAGAATGCCATCATCTCATGGTCGCCGCCCACCCAAGGCAACTACACATCCTTCCGCATCAAAGTGCTCGGCCTCTCCGGTGCTTCCAGCTCATACAATCGCACATTCGTCGTGAATAACACATTCCAGCACAGCGTCAAGGAGTTGACGCCGGGCGCCACTTATCAGGTGCAGGCCTACACCGTCTACGACAACAAGGAATCGGTGGCGTATACCAGCCGCAATTTCACAACAAGTAAGTCTCGAAGCAAAGGTGAACTGAGACCTAATAAATGCTACTACTAAATGGAATTTGGGGCGAGGGAAGGGTGTTTTGCTTGTGGAAGTTAATAAAAAGTTAAAGTTTAATAGAAAAAAACGCTTTGTTGCGCTTTTGCAATTAAAGCTTTGGCACAGTTAAAAGAAAGTGGAAGGTTTTGGTGTTGGTTGCGGGGTTTTCGTTAAAGGTTCTTACTAAAACTGTTATCCCTATCCTTTTATTAATATTTAATTGGCATAAAACACGATTGTGACTAAATTATCAACAATATCTACATATAAATACATACATACATATATACATAATAATAATAATTAATCAATGTGTTAACCTTTATGAAATCTATAATCTCTGCTAATACCTATTCATTACGCTGCTAAAAGGTAGAAGGACGCGACATAAAGAGTTGCTGGATATAAAGATTCTGCGAGGTAACAACAAACTTACGAAACATGCACCAATTTATCTATATGTATACGTAGTATGTGCATATATATACTTACATATGTACTGAAATGAATGTCTTATTAATCAAACTATATGGTACTTAAATGCTTTCAATAAGATTTCTGTAGTTTGAACTTGGGGCTTATGCACTGTTATGCCACACTCTATATATGTATATACATATGTTTAACTAAAGTTGAAATATATGTAAGCTGCAAAATACTGTAAAACTGCACTTTTTTATTTGAAGATCGCCGTACAAGAATTTTATGTTGGAATGTTAAGCTTTATTTTTATAAAATAACCATTTGGGAAGCACTGTCTGCCTGTAAGCTGTGCAGTGAAATATAAATTTGCCGTGGGTTGCCATTGCGCTTATTTCAGTTGAGTTGTAATTTCGAAACTGATTTCGTCAAAATTTAAGTTAAAAGAAAGATTCGTTCAAAAGAAGCGAACCTGAACATCATGAAAAACACTATCCGTTCGCTTATAAAATATTTAGCATTTATATTGGGTAGTCGAAAAAGTCTTTTCGTATTTTGTTAATAGATGTTGCAGTCGTATATTTCCAATGCCAGCAATTACATTTTGTCATACCATATAGTGTTGGAAAGGTGGGATTTCAAGCTTCATTTAACCAAAAATTTGAATTCGGGGAAACTGAAAAAAAGTTACAGCTGTTCAAAAATGAGTGAAAATAATGAAGAAATTCGCTATACATATTTTGAAAATTTTCTATAAAAAAGGGAAGAATGCCACGCAAGCCACCAATGAAATTTGTGAAGTTTACGAAGACGACGCTATATCAGTTCGTGTAGCACAACAATGTGTCGCTCGCTTCAGTTTGGGAAATTTCGATGTGAAAGATGCATCTCACTCTGGTCGACCTATCGTTGAAAAAGTCGGTGAAATTGTGGAAAAGATTGACCAGGACCGTCACATAAGCAGCCATAAGTTTTGAACCATTTAAAAAAGGCTGGCTACAAAAAAAATCGCGTTGATTGGGTACCATATGAATTGTCTGTGAAAAATTTAATGGACCTAATTAACATCTGCGATCCTTTGCTGAAACGAAATGAAATCAAATCACTTCTGAAGCGAATGGTAACAGGCGACGAAAAGTGGATCAAACACTACAATAATGTGCGAAAAGGATCATGTGTGTGTCCAAGTGTGGTGAAGCTCAACAAATGGTCGCAAAGCCAGGATTGACGCCTAGAAAGGTTATGCTGAGTGTTTGGTGGAATTGGAAGGGAAGCATCCACTGTGAGCTGCTCCAGCCTGGTCGGACGATTGATTCTACATTTTACTGTTAACAACTGATGGGATTGAAGCAAGCAATCGAAAAAAAAACGGCCAGAACTGATCAACAGAAAGGTATTCGTCTTCCATCAGGACAACGGTAGGCCACACACGTCTTTGATGACTCGGCAAAAACTGAGAGAACTTTTCTGAAAAGGTTTGATGCATCCACCATATAGCCCTGACCTTGCACCATCGGATAACTATTTGTTTCGGTCAATGCAGAACTTCCTTAATGGAGTAAAGTTGGCTTCAAGAGAAGCCTATGAAAGATCTTTCATTTTGGTTCATTAAAGTTCATTATAAATATTATAAAAAAAGAATAAGTTGAAGTTTGATTAGAAATACGAAACGACTTTTTCAACTACCCTATATAAGTGAATGCTCGTTTCTTTTTGATATATTAGAAATGCCCCATACCATCTTAATCCGAACTGACAAAAAGAAAATTCGCGTTTTTTGATACAAATCTCTATAATCGTCTTCAATTAGGCTCATTTTATGCCAATGCAAGCATGGTTCGTCGAACTTTTATCGAATCGTTCTATAACCAATATAGAGATTCTCTGCTACGTCTGTGATGCCAACACAATTATTTTCAAACACTGTCATGTACAGAGGTGGATGTAGGAGACGCAGGAAGCAATTTTTAGTTGATTCACGACCTTCACCGAAAGCTTTGAGCCAAGCACATACTATACTTGAGTTCCTGATAGATTGTACTCCCCCAAAATATTTATGAAAATATTTCCAACGATTCCTTAGCCGTGATTCCATAACAAGCACGAATCACAAGCAAACTCTTTGTTAATTTTTTGCGGTTTAAATAGTCCAATCCGAGTCAGATTTGATCAGATGGTATAATATATTGTATTTAAGATCGAAGCTAGCTTGTACTTTCAGTCCAGACGCGCGACTTGCACTCCTCTAGATCGGGAGTGTCTTCTATTATGACTGGCGATCCTGCTATTTTTTACTGACATTATTCTGCGGTTTTTTCTAAATCTACGCTCTACGCTCTTCGACAGTCTCTTTATTGATAATTTTATAGTTGACACTGGCCGTTAGGATATGAACAATATAGGATCAAAAATAGCATTTTTATAATAATGAGAACCTGGTATTTGTAATATGAAGCAAAAGGCTCATAAATAAGATTTTGGTTGACAATTCGAGTCTAGTAAAAGCTAATGGATTAAAACTACACAAAGTTCGACAAGACGCTTCAAGAGCATTACAAACTACTCGTACACGTGAGAAAATTATTCAATTTAACATCCACGGATCTCTCTGACAATATCTTCCTAGAAATGGCGAAAGAAATTATCGAAACCGTTTCCATTACAAACCGCATATCTTATAAGAATAATGACCAAATAGAAATTATTTCCAAACATTACTTTCATAATCATTTTTATATTTTTTACTTAAAATTGTCATGCTAAAATGTCATAACTTAAGTTTTATCATTATATTAAGCATAATTGTATATTTTTACTAACAACCAGCAGAATATTTAATATGCATAAATATATATTTACATAGACTTCACTTATCAAGCATGCCACAAATACTCAAGCCTAAAATGCATACCATAAATAGTTGGAATGTGTCTGCAAGCCGCTCTGCTTTGCTTGCTATTGTAACCGCACTTACTTGTAATCACTTTAGACCTCATATATAATCTTCATATGGATTCGATATCATTTCTCACTTACTCATATTCTTATTTCCCTCATTGGCTACTCCATCCAACACACTCGTAATACGCCACACTCGTTAAACAATCAACAAAATCGCGCACAGAGCCCAATACACCCGGCAAATTTATTGTCTGGTTCCGTAACGAGACCACACTGCTCGTGCTGTGGCAACCACCGTATCCCGCCGGCATTTACACCCATTACAAAGTATCCATTGAACCACCGGATGCGCTGGAGAGCGTGCTGTATGTGGAGAAGGAAGGCGAACCACCGGGTCCGGCGCAAGCGGCCTTCAAAGGACTTGTGCCCGGTCGTGCTTATAATATATCGGTACAAACAATGTCTGAAGATGAAATCTCCCCACCGACCACTGCACAATATCGCACTGTACCGTTACGACCGCTGAATGTGACATTCGATAAGGATTACATAACGTCGAACTCGTTTCGCGTGCTATGGGAAGCGCCAAAAGGCATATCGGAGTTCGACAAATATCAAGTTTCATTGGCCGCTTCACGTCGACAATCAACTGTCTCACGAAATAATGATCCGATTGCTTACTTTGATTTTCGCGATATCACCGAACCGGGCAAGACATTCAATGTTATCGTGAAAACCGTTTCGGGTAAGGTGACTTCATGGCCCGCGGCTGGTGATGTCACGTTGCGGCCGCTGCCAGTACATAATTTACGTTCGTTCAGTGACGACAAGACAAATACGATGCGTATCACATGGGAACCGGATCCAGCGAGCACACAGGATGAATACCGTATAGCGTAAGCTATTTGCAACTTGTAAAATTTGTTCAGCACTAATTACAAAAATTCTTGACACACAGTTATCATGAACTGGAGACGTTCAACGGCGACACGAGCTCATTTACCGAAGAGCGCACAAGCACTATACTGGAGAATCTGCTACCCGGACGTAATTATTCGCTTTCCGTGCAGGCAGTCTCAAAGAAAATGGAGTCGAATGAGACCACAATTTTCGTGGTGACACGTCCATCCTCTCCCATCATTGAGGATCTAAAGAGCATACGCACAGGTCTAAATATAAGCTGGAAGAGTGATGTGAACTCCAAGCAGGAGAAATATGAAGTACTGTATTCGCGCAATGGCACCTCTGAGGTGCGTACCATAGACACAAAGGACTCGCGTTTGGTTATCACCAATTTGCATGCGGGCGCCGGTTATGAGGTGAAGGTCTTTGCCGTTAGTCACGATCGCAGAAGTGAACCGCACGCGTATTTCCAAGCAGTGTGTAAGTATAAGCCAAATCTCACCTAACTTATGTTAAAATATTAATGAAAATGCAATTTATTTCTGCAAAACGTACAGTTCCCAATCCCCCACGCAACATGTCCATCGAAACCGTACGCAGCAACTCTGTGTTAGTGCATTGGGCGCCACCAGAGAATAGTGATTTCACGGAGTACTCGATGCGGTATCGCACCGAGACTAAGGACCAATGGATTAACTTGCCCAGTGTGCGCGCAACTGAGGCGGACATTACCGATATGACTAAAGGTGAAAAGTACACTATACAAGTGAATACTGTCAGCTTCGGTGTGGAGAGTCCCAATCCACAAGAGGTCGTGTATACCGTACCACCGAATGAGGTGTCGAATATCATACCCTTGGTGGACTCGCGCAACATTACATTGGAATGGCCGAAGCCTGAGGGACGCGTCGAATCTTATATACTAAAGTGGTGGCCTACGGAAAATCCGAGCAAAGCCCAAACCAAAACAGTATCTGAGAATAAATCGGGTAAGCACAAGGTTTAAACTTTATTATTTTTACATATTTTAAACTCTTAATATTTGCAACAGATGAGTCTTCCACCGTACGTGTTTTGATTGGCGATCTGATGCCTGGTGTGCAGTACAAATTCGATATACAAACCACTTCCTACGGCATCTTCTCACGCACCACACACCTCTCCACACGCACCATGCCGCTCATACAGTCAGAGGTGGTTGTTGTAAATGACAGACAAGAGGATGAACGCGACACCATAACTCTCTCATACACACCAACACCACAGTCGTCTTCGAAATTCGACATCTACCGTTTCTCACTCGGTGATCCCGATATTAAGGACAAAGAAAAGTTGGCTAACGATACGGATCGCAAAGTCACATTCACCGGGTTAATACCGGGCCGTCTATATAACATCACCGTGTGGACGGTAAGTGGCGGCGTTTCCAGTCTACCCATCCAACGTCAAGATCGTCTCTTCCCCGAACCGATAACACAATTACATGCCACCAACATAACAGACACTGAAATCTCACTGAAGTGGGACATACCGAAGGGCGAATATAATGACTTTGATGTACAATACCTGACCGCTGACAATATACTCGCACAAAATATTACCACACGCAATGAAATCACCATCGCCGATCTACGGCCACATCGCAACTACACATTCACCGTTGTCGTGCGTTCGGGCACTGAATCTTCGGTGTTGCGCAGCAGCTCACCACTATCGGCAAGCTTCAGCACGAACGAAGCTGTGCCAGGACGTGTTGAACGTTTCCACCCGATCGATGTACAGCCCAGTGAAATCGTTTTCGAGTGGTTGCTGCCAACGAGTGAGGCCAACGGTGTTATACGCCAGTTCTCCATCACGTACATGAATGTGAACAATGCCACCGAGATGCGTATACAACAATTCGAGTCTTCCGATGTCACTGGCACCATACGCAACCTGAAGCCGGGTGAAACATATATTTTCAAAATACAAGCGAAAACATCGGTTGGCTACGGACCGGAACGCGAGTATAAGCAAACGATGCCAATTTTAGCACCGCCACGCCCAGCCACACAAGTGGTGCCCACCGAAGTGTATCGCAGCTCGCAAACAATACAGATACGTTTCCGTAAAAACTATTTCTCCGACCAAAATGGACCGGTAAGTATAATTAATATAGATATTAGACAGTTTTAGAGTTTACGAAGAAAGTCATTTAGTTAAAGAAGCCACAATAATAACTATAAACTTTATTATTCTTAGATGATGTAGATATCACAGTATTATTAACACCATTTCTCGTTGTTTTCTTTCAAGGTCCGCTGGTATACCATCATCGTCGCTGAGGATGACTCTAAAAATGCTTCAGGTCTGGAGATGCCAAGTTGGCATGACGTGCAATCCTATAGTGTATGGCTTCCATATCAGGCAATCGATCCGTATTATCCCTTCGAAAATCGTTCGGTAGAGGACTTCACTATCGGCACAGAAAATTGTGATAACCGAAAGATAGGTTACTGCAATGGACCGTTAAAATCGGGCACTACATATCGAGTGAAAGTCCGAGCCTTCACTGCACCTGACAAATTCACAGACACAGCCTACAGCTTCCCCATACAAACAGGTGAGTGAGGAGAAATTGAATAATCAAAATTTTAAGATATTTTATATTATTACGTATACATAAGTATAACAAGATATGTTAATTATAAAATTATAAATTCAAATTTGCTTAAAACTGTTCGCTTTACTCTATATTATGTCTTACACAAAAATCTTTCTAAAGATCTACTAATTTCGCCTGGTAAGTATACGAGTGATATACCCGCAAATAATACCGTTATTTATTACTCACTTAAAATAATTTAAAACCCACTAACTACAACTTCATTTTCCACACATAACAGATCAAGACAACACCTCGTTGATCGTCGCCATCACCGTGCCACTAACCATAATCTTCGTGCTGCTCATCACTTTATTCGTTTTTAAGCGTCGTCGCAACAGTTGCCGCAAGGCTACGAAAGACTCGCGTGCCAACGATAACATGTCACTGCCCGATAGTGTAATCGAGCAGAATCGTCCGATATTAATCAAGAATTTCGCCGAACACTATCGTCTCATGTCGGCCGATTCGGATTTCCGTTTCAGTGAGGAATTCGAAGAGCTGAAGCATGTAGGTCGTGATCAGTCGTGCACATTTGCTGACCTACCTTGCAATCGTCCGAAAAATCGTTTCACCAACATTTTGCCCTACGATCATTCGCGCTTCAAACTGCAGCCTGTCGATGATGATGAGGGCTCCGATTATATTAATGCCAACTATGTGCCAGGTCATAATTCACCGCGTGAATTCATTGTGACACAAGGTCCGCTGCATTCGACACGCGATGATTTCTGGCGTATGTGTTGGGAGAGTAATTCACGTGCCATTGTGATGTTGACGCGCTGCTTCGAGAAGGGGCGTGAGAAATGTGATCAGTACTGGCCAAATGATACGGTGCCCGTCTTCTATGGCGACATCAAAGTGCAAATCTTGAATGACAGTCACTATGCGGACTGGGTAATGACGGAGTTCATGCTGTGCAGGGTATATTTTTGTAATTAAATATAGGCAACGCATTTTGCATTACATATTTTTTTTATCGCAAACAGGGCAGCGAACAGCGCATTATGCGCCACTTCCATTTCACCACTTGGCCGGACTTCGGTGTGCCAAATCCACCGCAGACGTTGGTGCGCTTCGTGCGCGCTTTCCGCGATCGTATTGGCTCTGAGCAACGTCCAATCGTCGTGCATTGCAGCGCTGGCGTGGGCCGCTCCGGCACATTTATAACGCTCGATCGCATTCTGCAGCAGATAAAGACTTCGGATTTTGTCGATATTTTCGGCATTGTCTATGCCATGCGTAAAGGTATTTGTATTTTGAGTTATAGATTCGATTGTAAGCTTGTTGCTAAGCCTGTTTTCTGGTTTTTTAGAGCGCGTTTGGATGGTGCAAACCGAGCAGCAGTACATCTGCATTCATCAGTGTTTGCTGGCTGTGCTTGAGGGTAAAGAAAATATTGTAGGTCCTGCGAGAGAAATTCACGATAATGAGGGTTACGAAGGTGAGTTCGTTCTTCGGTTTTTATTGGCTTTTTCTGTACTTTAAACTAACCAGCTTTAAAATGTTAATATTTAAATATTTATTTTTTCGGTTTTGGAGTTGTTTTTGGCGAAAAATGTTAAAGTGTTTAGTTCAAATGAGTTAAAGGGTATTAGAATGATTTTTGCTTTAGAACTATGCTCCGACTAATTGGAGCTTTCAAAGCTTTACTTACATAGTTATTATAGGATTTATAGTATCTCATAAAAATCAGTGTTTCTGAAGCTTCATTTTTCCATTTAAAACTACGAATGTTTCTACAGGGTATGCCCGGAAAGTAATAGGACTGAGTCGAGTTAAAAAAATTTTTGAACCAATCGTTACAATTCTTTAAAAACTTTCAAAATAAGCTCCTTCTGCGTCGTTGCAGCGCTGCCAGAGCGATTTCCAAACATTGAAGGCGTCACGGAAGGCATTCTCCGGAATAGCCTTGTTGTCTCAAAATATTTGCTTTTCATCAGCCTTTTCAGGCAAGGAAACAAAAAAGTCGGCGGGGCCACATCTGGGCTGCAGTGCGACTGCGGAAGCGTTGGGATACCGGCCTTGGTGAGGTAGCTGTTCACAAGAAAGGCGGTATGAGCCGGGGCGTTGTCGTGGTGCAACTTCCAATCGGCTGCGATGTCTTGTCGGAACCGATTGAACCTTCGTTTGAGTCTCATGGGGACTTCCACGTAAAACTTGACGTTGACGGTTTGTTCAGGAGGATCAAATTCATGGTGGATGGATGGATATCAAAAAAAGACATCGTTTTCTTGCTAAAAGAACGTCTGCTTGATCATATCTCTGTCGAAGATTTACCGAATTTAATCGCGTACCTCTGCTCTAACGACAGCTGCTTTTTCGGCTTCAACACTTCGAGCGAAAATATTTGTCCTGACTATCCAGGTGCTTGGAGGCAACTGACCAGACGCTCGTTCGTTAGCTAGGAACGCCCTCTACCGGTTCCAGTCGGTGCGCGCACTCTTCGAAGTACTTGTGTAGTCGCGGCGGAAGAAAATCAGTCTTATTACTTTCCGGACAAACCCTGTACTCTGAATTCAGAAGAGCTTTGTGGGAAAAATTCCTTCCGATTTTAGAAGTTTTTTTTTTAGTTTTTAAGACATCAAACTGAAATTGTGAACATGTCCCTTTTTTTACCCAAAAATTTGCTCATTTGTCGGAATCATCGATAGCGAACCACTATAGCATATACATAGCTATCATACAAAGTGATCGATCAATATCAAGATTTTACCTTTTTACAACCCTTTATGCTATAAAAAATGCACCTTTGTAGTGTATTAAAGCTTCAGTGAAGCCGAAGTTAACATTTTTTTTTATTTTTTTCCAAATTTAACTAAATTACCAAAAATTTAGACTCCGTCACACTATATCATAGAAAAGATCACTTTCACATTTTTCGCCAATTTTTTCACTAACAAATTATGTAAACACTTATTTTTGACGTCAAACTTTTGTTCCAAGAAGCTAAGAAGGTGTTGGGTTATTCGCTGTAACTAACAAAAAAAATACGAAAATTTCTTCTCTTTCACAACTGCGAAACGTGGAACCCAAACCAAACGTTAAACACCCCTTCCAACCATGAATTTGCATACATTTACCTAAAAACTCACACACTCACACACATGTGCTACATGAACACACACAAATGCTTTCATTTAACTGCACACTTCATTGGTCACAACGATGACACTGCAGAGCAACAACAACAGCTGGATGAGAACGGCGAGGTGATTGCAACTATTGAGGGACATGAATTGCAGCCAGAAGAAGCGGAGGAAATCGATAATGAGAACGCGGCCATCATACATGACGATCAACAGCCATTAACCGGTTTCGGCGGCGCGGCACATAGCGCCTCGATGACATCGTCCTTCAATGGTGGCGCTCATATGTACACCGATAGCAACGCAGTGGACAGATGACATTCGATAAGCCAAAACGATAACAACAACTCTGTGGTTATCGTTTTGGTGGATAATAAACCCAGCTCGATGATCTGTAAAGAGGGTGCCATCGATGTGATCAGCATCGGCGGCAATGTGGTGCACAACAGCAATACGCTCGGTGCAAGCGTTGCGGGAAATCACCATAATACAAACGGTGGCAACAACTCAATGAACGGGCACCATACGCTGCAACACAGACGCAAGTCACAGCTGATCACATTCAGCGCGTCCTCCTGTGATATTAAGAACAGTCTCAGCCATGAGATTATACTGGTCAATAGCAATGGCGGCAACAGTGCGAACAATGGTGGCAGCATTGGCGTTGGTGGTGTTGGTCACGGACCACGTGGCAGCATAGTCGGCAGTATTAGTAATGGCAGCGCTGTTGTCATCGGCAATGGCAGCTCGGGTAGTGGCAGCGCCGGTGGCGGTAATGCACGCCTGAGCTTTGCCGAGGAGGATATAATGATTGTGACCAATGGCAGTGTTGGGGGCGGCGGCGGTGGTGGCTCAGCTTCAGTTTCCGGCGGCTCGGGTAGCGGTGGCTCCGGTTCGGGTAATGATGGTGACCTCGACGATGATGTCTTCCGACGTCGTTCGCTCGATGTCGACGAGGATGATGAAGATGAAGATGTGGAGGAGGAGGACGATGGCCTCTTCGACGATGTCTATGGCACGCACATTGAT
Source organism: Bactrocera neohumeralis (assembly GCF_024586455.1). Lineage (NCBI taxonomy): Eukaryota > Metazoa > Arthropoda > Insecta > Diptera > Tephritidae > Bactrocera > Bactrocera neohumeralis. The sequence goes on along the minus strand of NC_065922.1, from coordinate 8,221,342 downwards.
GTGGCACATAATGCCAACGACGACAGTGGTGGCGGCAGCTATGAGGATTCACATGCCATGCACAGCTCGTTGGCGGGCAGTAACCGCAATAGTTTGGAGAAAGACGATGATGACATCGAGGCGGATGTAATCAGCACAGATGTCAGCTGCTATGATCAGTTGTTGGGCACAAGTTGTAATACGCGCAATGACGAGGACGAAATAGCAACACTGGTTGGTGAAGGCGAAAGCTATACGAAACTCTGTAAAACCGGTGTTAAGGGCACAACTACATTGAATGGTGTTGGTAGTGGTGGTGTTGGTGAGAACGGTGGCATCATATACGCCAATCCGTTTTTGGGTTTGTAGCATATTTGATTAAATCAGTTGTCTTTGTGCTTGTTTACTAAAGTTTGTTTGTTGTTGTATATGTAGATGCTTTATTTTTTAAGTATGAAAAACAGAACTAAAATCCCTGACGACTTAAGTTAAAGTACAAATAAGTAGGTAATAAAAAGATCTACAACTTTTGAGCGAAATTATTTTTTACGTAACCTCAAAATTTATGTGAAAAATACAAATAACAATTTTTTTTTATTTTTATCTTTTACAAAAATGTTTTTCCTTCCCGAAATTTGGGGTTAACTGACCTTGTTATGCACCAAATGTACCGTAACTTTTTATTTTCACTTAGTATCGGAAAAGGACTCTAATTAACAACGAAATATCAGAGTTTATTAAAAAGTTAGTAGGTTTTATTTCGTTTCTGTTAAAATTTTGCAACAAGTTAAAAAACGAGTTGAGAAAGATATATGTATGTACAAGTTTTTCGCAAATGCAAAAAGTGCTGATAAAACGATGGGCTGTGAAGCCATGATGTTCTGACTTTCTTCGATCGATACGGTTGTTTTAGCCCCTAAAATTTATTAAATATGATCATCTTTGTAAATCGATGTAGTTGATCCATTGCCACGCCCACAAAACAGTTATTTTCCTTCCTTCCAAATTGACTTTGGGAAAAAGTTCACTTAGCTAAATTAAAGTTGTTAAGTTATGTGACTAAAGTTAAAACAATTTGGAATATTCCAGTAATCATTAGGTGCATTTAAGGACTCCACATAGTAAGACAGGCTAAAAATCCGATTTTTGTGAATTAAAAACAAAACAACAACTGCATCGATTGTTTTGAAATTTTCAAAGTATATAGTACATGTTTCAAGAATACACAGTGAAATTTTTTACGGCGCTAAAAGAAGGCCCTCCACTGCTACAGTGGCCTTCTTCGTGGATGAAATCTAAAAATTCTCTTTAACCTGGAAGACTTTGGCCTTCAATCAAAAAAATACTGTCAAAACGGCGGCGTTTAAATAAATTAGTTCTATCTCAAATATTAGATGTTTTGGCCTCTCAAAATTCGATTTTCGAAAAATAAATAGATTTTTTCATAATTTCACACACAATACAAAATACAGTTCCTCAAATAAATGATCGAATGTTTGCGGTGTGCTAACTTATTCAAGGATAAAGGACAAAAGAAAACCAAAATCAAATCAAAAGATTTTTTATTAACTAAAGAGGACATTTTCAAATTTCATTCAAAAAATGAAACAAAACAAATATACAGCCTTTCGATGATTAATTTGAGTTTTAACTCAATATTTCATATAGCCACCGCTTGCTTGCAGAACAGCTCTTATTCTGGTAGGCATGCTGCTTATTAGTTTTTTGGCAGGCTTCTATGGTGCGCTGTCACTTGTTGCCAAAGTTCGTCAAGATTTCGGGGAACTGAATCACTACTTGCCAAGGGCCTTTTGAGTTTTGCCCAAAGATGTTCTATTTAGTTGAGGTCCGGTGACTGCGAGGGCCAATCGATAACTTTAATTTGTTTATCATGGAACCAAATTTTGATAAATCTTGCTTTATGCTTGGGGTCATTATCCTGTTGACAAGTTGAATTTTCAACAGTGAGACCCCATTAACTCAAGTTTACTAAGAGGTTTTGATCCAAAATATGAATATAATCGGATGCAGTCATTCGTCCTAGAATCCTGTGACATTTTCCGCCTCCATTCCAATTCATACAATCCCATAGCATCAACGAACCGCCAGCAAATTTAAGTGTTGGCCTTATGTGCCTCAACGATAGTGGTTCACCTTCCCTCGCTACACTCACTGCTCGTATCGGATCCAAAGCGATTTATTTTGGTCTCGTCAGACCAGATCACTTTCTTCCAATCTTCGATTATGAAGTTTGTATGCTTTTTTGCGAAGATTAGCTTCAATTTTTTTTTTTTGGCGCTTTGTTAAAAGAGGATTCTTAACCTTGGAACGACCCTTCAAGCCATTTTTACGTGCTAATGATGGATGTAAAGCAATAAACTCTCATTGTAATAAATTTCTTTTATTTCTACCAACAAAATATCACATCCAACATTCGCTTCTATACTCAAACAGTTGTTCGAATGGGAACCCGTAATGAACTCAGCGAAGTAAGTGTGTTCAATGGCACGTTAGTTACAAAGAATGGAAATATTAGCGGTACTATTAAGTGTACTCTTAGTACAGTACAACATTTTACTTAACATCAGCAAAGAAATATTTAAAAAGTTGCGCACACTCGATCAATAAATTGAGGAACTGTATTTATAACAATATAGGTTAGGTTTAATGTTAAAAAGTTACTGGTTTCTTTAAAAAAATATGTGTAGCCTAATGTAAAGTATTTATTTTAAAATGGTTTTTGGTAAATTTGTTTTTATAACTTTGCTATTATTATTTAAAAAAATAAATGTATATGTGTAGAAGTAGTTTCATTGTGAATACCCTTAATTGGCGAATTTTAAATATAAAAAATTATTATTTTTTTAGTTCCCAACTAACATTTATTAAAACAAATGTCCGTATGTAATAACCCAAAACATATATTTTTAAAAAATATTTTCATAAATTAATAATATTTTTAAATATTTTCACTTTCTCCCATACAGATGACGAAGGCATCGCGGAATCGGGAATGTAAAAAATACTAACTAAAGTCAAATTAAATACTTTAAACTACTTTTAGAGCTGAACAAATGAAAATATGACGCTTTACGACCTAAATTGATCGATAAGAGTATGCAATATTGAGCATATAACATTTATTTTAGCAAACTAACGGTCCCGCACCGTTAGAGACTCGAATGTGGCAGAGCAACTCAAAGTGAATGGATATCAATATTGAAGAATAAATTAGAAGCATACTAATTTACATAAGAGATAAACATACACACATATAAATATATATATACAATATATAGGGAATAGACGGACAACAGTTGAAGTACTCGTACTGCTAAGAATTACAAAAACAACAAAACAATGATGGAACATTGTAGCAGTAAACGTAAAAGAAGAATCTCGCCAACAAAGGAACAAATATTTAAAAAATATTTATACTTTAAAAAACAACAACAACAACTTAATTAAATAATTAATTAGTGAATCTGCGAAGTAAAGCAATGTGTAAAGTTTTTTTACATCAAATGTATAATATAATAAATACTAAACAATAATGCTATACTTATACATACATATATTATGCATAATTAAGTGTGCAATTAAAACTAACAAAAAACATTGCATTTGGCTAAGTGAATGAGCGATAGCAAACGATAGCAGCAACAAACGAATTTTTGATTTTTTTTTTGTTTTTTTAATGCAATAATTTTAAAACCACAAACACTGTTTAGCAACAATTTGTTTATAATTTGAAGCTTTTCGTAAATTAATTTAAATTTTTTTTAATTAATATGAATTTTTTTTAATTAATTTTAATTTTTTTAAATTAATTTTAATTTTTTTAATTAGTTTTAATTTTTTTAATTAATTTTAATTTGTTTTCATAGAGCACTAATGTAAAGTGGTAATTTACGTTTTATTCATTTTATTTTTTTTTTTGTTTTCGCATGCCTAAAAATGTTTGTACAAGCGCAATGTTGAGCTATTAACTAATGTGGCAAATTTATAAATATGTATATGTAAATGCTTGTAATGGTATATGTAAATCTTCTTATTGTATGAAAGTTAGGCAATATGTATTTTATATAAAACTTGTTTTTTAATGTATTGTATGTATATTTAAAAGTTTTGTAAATGTATTTGTAAAAAATGAAGTAAACAAAACTAAATATTTTCAAAAAGAGCCAAGAACAAGTAACAATAGATTTATATTTTATGTTGACATTAATTTAAATTTATCAAACTTTAATTTTTTTAACAATGTGTGTGTTAAATATGAAAAAATTATATTTTTCCATTGTAAACAAACCGAATAAAAATACGGACCACAAAATTTATAATTTGTTTTTTATTTTTTATTTGCGTACAAACATGAAAGTTTAAGGTAATTTTTTTTATTTAAATTACAATATTCTTACAAAAAACCTTTATTTTTTATTACTAATTTACTAAAAATATATTTTTTATGTTGAAATTTTAGTAAATATTTTATTATATACATATTTTTATCATATTATTATTTTTTTATTATATATTTTTATATTATTAATATTTTTAATGATTTTTTTATAATAAAATTTTACTAAAAATATATTTTTTATGTTGAAATTTTTAGTAAATATTTTTTTATTATATATTTTTATATTATTATTATTTTTAATGATTTTTTTATAATAAAATTTGATAACCTTAAATTAACTGTATGTATAAATCGTCACCTAATATGCAAAATAACATAACATCACTTTTTATAAGTTTACAGACGAAAGAAACACGATATAATAGAAACCATTCATATTGAAATAAAATATGAGTTTCGGTTATAAGATGGTTATATATTGGTTATATCTGACAGCGGTAGCTGAAAATTTTATGCTACATACATACATATGTACATATATGTATGTAATATGATGTAGTGAATCGTTCGCAATATAAAAGTCAATTTCGATTTTTTAAGATACGTTGTTTTGCATTTTAGGTGACAATATGAAGCCTCATATCAAGGAGTTATATCCACTTGTAAATTTCAAAAAATCGATTTTTTTGCATATACATACATATATACTACTGTGATCAAATTGAAAGGTGAATTTTTCCCATTTCATCTCCATCAAAGTAATCTGCTTGAAAAATCCTCCGTCGTGATGGCCATGAGTGCTTTCTTCGATTCAGCTCTTATATCCTCAATTGAGTCAAAACGGTGTCCTCGGAGTGGTCATGTGAATTTGCTGAATAGCCCGAACGACATACACGAAGGTCGAATGCGGTGGTTGCGGCACGATATTGGTTGAAAATGTGACGAAATGATCACGAATAACCAATGCAGTATGAGATGGTGCATTATCACACTTCTTTGTTCAATAAATTCAGGCATAGGAAAAATCGAAGTATTACAAAACGACGCGTATCTCAAATACTAATGAATATTTTGACTTGATTTAGCATAGATGTCATTAACAGTACTGCCAATTTATAGAAAAAATAATTTGCCGACTCGAAAAACACACGAAGTATAAATTAAAAATTCACCTTTCAATTTGATCACAATTCTCTTCCGAAACTTTAAGCGCGTTTTTATAGAATCGAAGATTTATCAATACAGTACAAGTACAGTTCGAAGTAATTTTTATATAGTAATTTCAATTTTTTAAAACACTTTGAGGTAAAATTTAGCAAGAAAAAACCTATTTTTAAGCAGAAATGTCTTATTCCCGCCAGACTGCTTCTTTTTTGTATCTTTCTAGGAGAACGGCTACGATAACAACGAATAACATGTCTCTTTAAAAAAAAATTCACAAAAAATTACTATTTTTTGGCTTGCAAGTGGATATAACCCCTCAATACCGTAAAACATGTGTTTTACAAAGCAACCCATAATAAAATTAAAATAAAAATAACGAAGTGTTCTTCAACTTCATTTTAGGTTAATACTAGGTAAAAAAAATTGTAGATATTTTTTATTCAATTTAGTTTAAAAGTAAAAACAAAAAAAAAAATATTTTAATCATTTTTTTTCTTACATTTTTGAATAACTTTTTTTTTGCAATTTTTAATATTTTTATTTATAATATTTTAAATAATTTTATTTTATAATTATAAAAAAAATTTAATTTTTTTAAATGTTTCTATTTTTAATATATTTTTTTTTACATTTTGAATAACTTTTTTTTGCAATTTTTAATATTTTTATTTATAATATTTTTAATAATTTTTTTTATAATTTTTTTTAATAAAATTTTTATTTTTTTTAAATATTTTTTTTTTTCTAATATATTTTTTTTACATTTTTTAATTTTTTTTTGCAATTTTTAATATTTTTATTTATAATATTTTTAATAATTTTATTTTATAATTTTTAAAAAATTTGTATTTTTTTAAATATTTCTTTTTTCAATATATTTTTTCTTACATTTTTTAATAACTTTTTTTTTGCAATTTTTAATATTTTTATTTATAATATTTTTAATAATTTTATTTTATAATTTTTAAAAAATTTTTATTTTTTTAAATATTTCTTTTTTCAATATATTTTTTCTTACATTTTTTAATAACTTGTTTTACATTTTAATTTTTTTTGGGCGTTTTTTAATTATTTTTTCTTACATTTTTAATCATTTTTTTCTTCTATTTTTTAATTTTTAATACTTCGAGTTATAGAAGTTCAACTGTATTGTTTTTTTTTTAATTTTTTAACACATTTTTACATATTTTCACATTTTTAAATATTTTGTTTTTCGTTTTTTAATATATTTCTATAATTTTTAAATATTTTTTAAATTTTTAACACATTTTAATATATGTTTCACATTATTTTATATTTTTTCACATTTTTTAATATATTTTTAATTTTTAATATTTTTTAAAGTTTTTAATATTTATTTTTTTAATTATTTAATATTTTGTTTTTAATTATTTACTTCTTTCATATATTTTAATATTTAAATTCACATGTGCCTATTTTACTCAGCAAACGATTTTTTTTTTTATAAATCTTTATTTACCACTGCTTTCATTTCAATTTTATTTTTCTTAACAAATTTCACAATACTAGCTATAAAGAAGATTTTAAGGACTTTTGTATGTATGTTTTGATTGGTAACTGCATTTCCCAACGAAAAAGGTGCGCGACAATATAAAATTCTAAACTAACATGAAAGGGCTAATGAGACATACATACATACAATTAAAAAAAACACACAAACATAACTTGAAAAATTATACAAGGATAACAAATAATTAAGAAATGATCTGAAATTCTCTGTTCAATGAGCAGCTGAGTGCAATTCCGAATATTATAAAGCAAATAAATTATTTATGGAGATAAAAAAAATTATCTGAAAGCAATACAGCAAAATGAAGCCCATGAAATTCCATTAGGGTCTAAGCAATGATGAAGTTAAACAAAAAAAGTTAATTCTTTCTATTTTTCTTTAATTTTTTCCTTATTTTTTTTCTTATATTCAATTTATCGATTAGACGTACACAATCATATATTAGCCACATTCATATATGTATGTATGTACATAAAAAATTTCATAAGAAAAAAACAAACCTCCTTCCATAAGTTCCAAGTCTAAAAACTAGAATAATCAACAAGGTGACAACCAATCCCACTGGAGCAACTGTAACCCACACATAAAATCTATAATTAATTAAAGACATTTTATGTCAAATGACAGCTGCAAATATGTAGCTATGAAAATCAAAGATTAAAGTACATAAATATGCATGTGAGCCGAGAGTTATTTATGTTTAGAGAGAGTAGTGAAATGAACAATTTGGTGCCAAATAAAATGCAATGTACCGTAATCGCTTAAAACACAGCATAAATGTCATAGAAAACAAAACTTAAAATTTATAAGAGCTTACAAACAAACATAACCTCTAATCCTTTGGAGACCACAAATAAAAAGGTAACAAGGAAACATCAGATTTGATGCATATAGTGATGAGTTTGGTTGAAATTTTTTTCCAGTATCCTAATATTCTAAATACATACTTTACCTAGGAAGTGTATTAAGGGGCTATATCCACTTGAAAGTCAGAGAAAATACCTTTTTATGTTTACTCTTTTAAGAGGCATTTTATAGCGTAATTCATTTCGAAGTTTAGTTGCGAATGACTGGCAAATGAAACGCGTGATGTTTTGCTCAAATGTCTAAATCGAAGCGTGAGATTCCGCATAGACTTTAGATTTTACATAGCCCCACAGGAGTCTAACAGTGTGATATCACCCATCTTGGTGGCCAATCGACCGGCCGAAAACGTGAAATTATCTGCTCACCGAAGTATTCTCTCAATAAATTCATCGATTAATAAATACGATATTTAAGAAGTGGCGCGGTCTTGTTGAAACCAAAAGTCGCCGAGATAACGAGCTTCAATTTCAGGCACAAATAGTCGGTTATCATGGCGTGATAGTGGTTGCCATTGACGGTTATGTCCTCAGCGGCACCATTTTTGAAGAAATATGGACCGATGACTCCACCGGCCCACAAATCACACCAAACCGTTGTTTTTTGGATGAAAGGGTAGCTCTTGAATCTCTTTAGGTTGCTCTTCGTCCCAAATGCGGCAATTTTGCTTGTATACATATCGATTGAGCCAAAAATGGTCCTCATCGCTGAACAAAATTAGGATCGAAAACGTCGGATCTTCTTGGAACTTTTCAAGTGCCCATAAAGCGAAAAGATGTACGCTTTCAATTTATGATCTCGACGTAAAATGCGTCAAGTGGTTCCATACGTCAGTCCAAGTTGCTGCGAACGGCACCGAATCGACTCTCCGCGGTAATCGTGTACACTCTTAGCTACGGCTGTTAAATTTTGGACATTATCTGTTCGGTCGAATATTATTTTTATTTCCGACAAATTGAAAACTTCCGCAAAAAAGTCCGTTTTTGTGAAAAAATTTACTTACATCTCCGAAACTATTCGTCGGATCAGCTTAAAAATTTCGAAGAATATTTTCAAATATATTACATACATATGTATGTATGTATGTATGTACATTACATATAAATACATTCTATATTTAAACAAAAAATTATTTTTTCAAATTCGTAAGTGGATCTAACCTCTTTAGCGGTTAAGCTCTTTGCAAATAGTTTTATTGTTGCAAATTAAATCAAAATATGTATTCGAGAAGAGCCTGCCACAAACATACATACACATATTTGAAAACACTTCCCGACTGCAAACATATGCAAAAACTTTAGACCAAAAACTCAAAAATTAATGCTCGACTCGGCCCACAAAATCAACTCAGCGAACATAAATGCCAAAACGACTGAAGCATCCCTAAACTTATACTAACCACAGCCTGAAGAAGCTGAGCACCAGCTTGTAGGCACCATTAGACTGCAACTGCTCAGCTGTGCTTGAATGTAGCATATCTCTTGTTTACAACAAATGTAGAATAGCGAAGAAGTCCTGGAGGAAAATGCATTTTATAGACCAACTGCCAGCGATTATGTATAGATGTGTGTGTGTATAATTCGTTGGTTTATTGTGGAATAGTAGTTACTATTTTATAGTAAATGCTCACTATGTCTTAAGCAAAAGTACTGAACGTTAGAAAATGCTTTTTTCCACTAAACAAAAACCAAAAAAAAATTGTAAATACAAATTTATATGTCCTTTTAGCTATTATATATTATATACATATAGAGTATAAAAAGTGAGTATTTCATTTTTGATAATTATATGTTTAAAGCAGATATGTAATCGCATATTATATAAGGTGTAAGATGTAATGAACTTTTTTATTTTTTTATTTAGTTAATATAAATGTAATTATTTATATATATTTAGTATACGTTTAGCAAAAGATATTTAAACAATATTATAAAGGAATAAAAAGTAATAACCACAGTAAAAGCGAACTTTTTTTCTTGTTAACTAAGCTTAGATATAAATTGCTTGGCGAGAGCCAGAACGTGTTGACATTTAGGCATAATTGTCAATGGAGATATAAAAATTATTGAACAACAAATCAGTTGAAACCGACGCCACGCTTGCCATGCCGCCACCGAGTATATACTGTTACGAGGAGACAGTAAGCTATAACCAATTTCAATATATACCAAGCCTTTGGGAGAGTCTGAGACACGTACTTTAACCGATTTCACAAAATACATAAAAAACTTAAACTTTGATTGCAGCGAAGCAATAACACCGTGCACTATTAGAAAAGTTTCCTTACAAGAACTTGATTTTGATCGTTCAGTTCGTATGACGGCTATATGCTATAGTTATCCGATCTGAGCAACTTGTTCGAAAATTGTACCCTTGACTTTGAAAATAATTTATGCCAAATTTCGTAAAGATATCGCTTCAAACAATAAAGTTGTCCATACAAGAACTTGATTTTGATCATTGAGTTTATATGAAAGCTACATATGAAAGATTTCTTGGGGAGAAAGGGACGTGTGCAAAATTTCAAATCGATATCTCAAGACCTGAGGCACTACTTTGCGTATATATAGACAAACAGAAGGACGGACGGATCGATGAAAAAAGTTAAATCGACTCGGCTCCTCCCGCTGATCAGTTTTATATACATTTTATAGAGCTTTCAACGGTCGGTGGGTGCTACAAACTTCGTGACAAACTTAATATACCCTGTTCAGGGTACAATAAACGCTTTCTATGCAAGTATTGATGTAACGGTTACTGCCATGAGCAGAACGCACACCTCGGCTCACGAAGCGCCACGTTGGTTAATTGGAAATTAGTATGTTCGGTTCGATGGTGTGCAAAATATTGAAGCCTTTATGCAGGATGCAGACACGCATCACACCGCACTCCACTAAAAATTTTGAGAACTGAAAGGAAACCGTACTATAGTACCGTACATTAGAGGGAAAAGTTTAAAAGAGCTTACCTGCACAGCGTGTTCGTGTGTATTGCTAATGCATATGACAATCCGACCATGCATAAGTTCCTCCAATTGCGGCACACCTAGTGCATCCAGACGCGGTTCGGACAATTGTGCAGCGACAAATGGCACATTAAGGCTATGTGGCACGCGCACATGTGAATATTCTACAGCACTGCGCAAATCCAGCGCACACATGTCGGTTGGCGCGTGATGCAGGAGATTCGTGAAGTCTTTGGCGCTAATACGCGGACACATCTCGGCTTGCAAGTGCGAAAAAAATATAAAATAAAAAAAATATAAAATAAAAAAAAAATAAAAAATCAATAAAATAAAATAAATAATTAAATGTAACAAAAAAAAATTAAATAAGAATTAAAAAAAAACGAGTAATTATAAGAATAAAAAACAGTTATATAAAAAAATTTTAAAAATAAAAATACAAAAAAAAATAAGTAAGTATAAATTTTTGTTTTCTTTTTTGTGTTCGTCTTACAAATTCAGTTAGAGGTTCCTCGCGTAGCACATGCAGACGATGTGAAACACTCTTTGGTGTGCATTCGTACATCTTTTGTGATTCTAAGACACAATTCTCCATTACGATATCCGGTAAATCGGAAAAGAGTAAAATGCATTCGTTAAAGCCAGAGCTGAGCAGCGTGCTCTTTAGCTGTTTTAGTATAGATATGCCGATGAATAGCGGATATGAGCTATCGCCCAGCATGAGCTTGTCCCAGAGGTGCATAATCTTGTGGAGCGGGAAAACATCTGCAACGATAAGAAATATTAAAAAAAAAAGCATCAAAATAGTAGGAAAAAAACAAACCACAACAAAACAAACTTACGTGAAAACATAGTGAGAAACCAAGGTATAGCGAATAGCTCCGGTATAAAATTGATGCTTGATAAATGCTTAGCCAAAATTGGTTCATGGAATGCTGTGAGTTGTGAAAATTTGCACAAATATTCTTTAATAATCGCCGAATTGTCTTTAAGGAAAAACCACTGAAGATATTTCGGTATAAATTTGTATAGACTGAGGAACGCCAACTCTAGAGAGGATTAGCAAAATAAATTTTTGATTAATGAATTACATAAATTATGCGCTAGAAGTCACCTTCATTATTAAAGTTGAGATATAAAAATGGCGCCGTCAGTGAATCTAAACCCTGCCAATACACATATTGGGGATGAGCAGTCACCCAGGCTTTTAAAAGCCGTTTCAGTTTGCAGTGACCCACCGGCGACGATAGTAACTCATCATATTGATGACAGCGAGGTATGTCTACTTCGATCTGTTTATAAGTACTAATTCAATTAGAAAAAAAAAACATATAATATGGAACATTTTGAGGCACTCACCTGACGATCGGTGGAGGTCGGCGTAAACTTGTCAATCTTCTCATAACTACCAATCGGTATTACATCGAGCAAGCAAGCCCAAATGGGACCACGCAAATATGGTGGTATATCCTTGGCAGCCTCCTTGCGTATCATGTCACTCGTATAAGGATAACCCTATAAAATGGAAATATTGAAATTGTAGCCACAATCACAACCTACACATATTTTCACCGATTACCTTAAGTAATCTCGAGAAAAGTCGCACGCGATAAAATTGATATTCGATATCTTTTTCACGTATAACCAGCGGCAATTGCGCCATACTCGCGCCGAAATTGTGTGGAAACTTCGGTGAATGTATTAGGGGGAAATATGCCATGGCCGGTAGATTGCATAGCTTTTCAAAGAGATTATTCAATTTTAGTGGCACCACACGATCATCCATGAGATAGCTCTGACTGCGTTTTGGTCCGACAATTGCGCCATTGAGGCAAACTATTTGCGGTATGGCTAATATTGGTGCTTCGCTGCGAATAAGGCCTTCTTTTTTCAATTCACTCTGGACATCGCCGCCAGCTAATTGCCACCAGTAGTAAATCTGTTCAAGTGGGCAACGCAATAGTAAAACGTTGGATTTGGGTGGTTCAGTATATGCGTATGTAGTGACATCTTTTGAAAAATATGGATGTGACAAAAGTTCCGTTGGCAGTGGGCGTTTTGATGGTGCAACATTTAAGCAGATTCCAACCAAAGCACGTAATTCTCCATTAATTTGCGCATATCGTTCCAGACAGTTGTGTTCCCGTGCGATTTTTTCGAATACATTTTCTACTTGTAGAAATGAAAGTATTTTACGCGTTATATTCGAGATTTTCATGCCAGACCAAAAGGTTGTCTGAAGTAGCAGTTCAGCCACAATCATGCCCAGTGACCAAATGTCGCTTTTTATGTTATTTTTCGCACCAAGAAATCGTTCCGGTGGCATGTAACGAACATTTCTGTCGATTTATTAAATTAAAAAAAAAAACATTTATCGACATGCATTTATTTTCTCATAGCTTACCCGATGGGAAAGGGCACATAGTCTCCACACTTCGTCATATGATATAATCCGTAGTTGAAAATTTTTACATTATTACAGTCGTCCAAGAGTATATGTTTTGGTTCCAAATTATGTACAACCAAATTTTGCTCTGCTAACTCTTTAAGTGCGCAGACAATTTGGTAAAATATCCGAGTAATCAAAGTTTCAAGTAAAGCAACCCGTGATTTGTCCTGCAAAGTGGTGCCAAAGTATTCAGATACAACGATTGTACGTTCTGCATGTTAAAGAAAAAAACTTGTATTTTTTGATATGTCTGTGAAGGGGGCGTAATCTGCATACGTACCATGTTTCCCACGCACAAAATCTAAATATTGACACAAATGCGGATGTTTCAAATCTTTGAGCTTTTGCGCACGACCCAATATTGCAATCGAGTTTGGCGTCAGAGGTAAACCATTGCTACCACATACATCACCAGGATGTGTTTTCGCAAAGAAAGTGATTGCAGCCAAACGAGACTCAGGTTTACTTGATGATTGATGCATCTCATCAGAGTACAAACGGTAACGTTCAACCAGCAAAATTTTATATTATTCTAGCAATACTAAAGCAACAACATTTTATTTAATACTGCACCGTCCATATATTGAATGATATTTGTTCGAAAAATAAATATAATATATTACAATGCCGTGCTAAAACAATTTAGCGAAAAAAAATAATTGGAATGCGGCAAAAATTTGTATTTGTTTATTTAATCAGCTGATGCCCGAGTGAAAACACAGATGTGTTACATCAATTTTATAGTGTTGTTAAATTTTTGTTTAAATAAAAACAGATAGTATAAACAAATTAAATCATAATTGGACCAAGTTTTCAGAAAAGCAGTTTTGCTGAACAATTACTCTGATTAGATATGGATTTTTAAAATTTTAAAACAAATATGGTATACTTAAAAAAATACTTTGTTTATATTTTTCTCCTAAAACGGCAAGGCCAAAACTCGTTGAGATAAATAGGAAAGTAAGTTAGCTGCTTTTCTTACTCGCTGTTTTTCACTCGCTCTTTTCGACCGAGGCATGATCTACGAACTGGATATTAGCAAAGTTCTCTTTCCTCTTGAATTTCATCGCGTGCACATGTGTTAATTCTTCTTGAAGATTGGTGGCCCTCGGAGACTGAATTGACAATGGTAATTATTTCTTTACTGTTACTATTATGTATTTAAATTAGTGTTTAATTTTTGTTGATGATACCAGATGACGAGACTGAGTTTTGTATTTTATCGCATTCTTCTATGTATTTTTCATTGAAATTTGCAACACAAAATACAAGACAAATGATTAATCGGCAACGCTGAAAAACTGTTCAAGTCTTATATTCACTTAAACTTAGTTACGTATAATATTAATTATATATGTATATTTTTTCTCTTATAGGAAAAGATAAAATCGAGAATTGAAGGACGCATTATGAAAGTTTCCTGACATATTTTTGTTTAAAAAAATTGGAATGAATAAAAATGTATCAACACAGTTACCTAACAACGTGTTATGGATTTCGATAAATCCCTCTTGATGCAATGCTCGCATAAAATGGTACGCAAATTACACTTGCTTAAAAGATCTCATTATCTGATGAAAATTGCACAGACCTGTTCTGATATATTTTATGATAGACATGCTTATTTAATTACTGACTTAAAAATAAAATAAAATTATGTCCAGTTGCATAAAAGCAGATATTTCAAATATATGTTTTATATTTTTAGATACTCATGTAAACGGTAATGGATGTAATGGATTGACATAGTATCGCAACACTGGGAAGGACAACCAGTCGAAAACGGTTTGTACTTTTGTATTTAAGTTTTCTATATAGTTCTTTTATGATGAAACTCTATTTCCGAATAACTTTTGTGGATTATAACAACTCAAGCTCAACAGGACTGATTTGCTATAACACTATTATTTTTCTCTATCAACTGGGAAATCCTTATAAAAGATTTTTTTATATTTTCAGGTCATTCACATGTGATCATCGAGAACTTAAAAAGGCGTATTCTTGATTTTGGGAAAGGTAATTATTGAAATCAATTGAAGTAATTGTAAAAGTAAATGATGATAAAACATGGCATTTCCTTTTGCGGTTTCCACCGGAAGTTTACTAATGACGGTTAGGACGTCTGATACTTAGTATTCCATAATTCCTTTTTATTTGATGTTCGACAAAAACTTAATCCATGTTTTTCCTTTTTCAGGTGTCTTCATATTTGGTATGCCCTTTACTATGATAGCAATGATGAATTAAAGGTGTGTGTTGTACCATGAAATTATTGTTTTAGATTTTATATGATGAAACCACATGGCTTTTCCTTTTGCGGTTTCCACCAGAAGTTCGCTTATGATGGCTAGGATTGTCTGATTAAACAAAAACTTATTAACACATTTTTTAAACATTTATATATTAAAGGCTAATAAATTGTTTTCCTTCAATTTCAGGTTTTGGATTTCAAAAGTTAAAGTTAAATAAAATAAATTAAAAAACATACAAATTTTGTTTGTCTTTTCAATATTAAGGATGAGATAGGAAAATATATAGAAAGTATAGCTTATGCAATATAAAGGTGTCATTAAAAAGTTCTGGAAAAAGTGTGAGAGGGCAGATGTATTGTACCAGCGACAGAAAGAATTCACTGATTGACTGAGAGTTGCCGACCAGTGGACTTGACCATATAAATGGTGTGGGTACGAATTATCCATCCAAAGACTGTCAATTCGACAGCATTCCTTAAAATTACTCCAAAGGTATTTTCAGGTGCTACAACAAGCTTCGGTGGGGAAATCGTAGTTCACGCATTGTCGGATATTTATTGTCGGATGACTTTCCAGAAAATGCTTGACCTGTTCCCACATGCGTTTGCATTATACAAACGGTCATTAATTACATTTCTCATATTATCGCTATAACAACCTAGTTCCTGTTAATTGCCTGGTTGCCCAAGCGAAAGCATAACTTAATTATACAATTTTTCAAATTTATGCGACTGAAAATCACAATGGGGATATCAAATTTCAATCATTACCGCAATATAGCAAGGCAGAAAAACAAGTATCGCAATATTGGTACAATTATTTGCTTATTCTGCATTAAAACAATGATTTTTACCCCAGCAACATTCTACATCCATTAAAATTTCTATATTTACCAAAAAAATTTTGGGTAAATATTTGCCCTTAAACTAATAAAATAACAAGATATTTTGATTTTTTGTATTTATTTATTGGTTCTTAGTTAGAACTTCATTAGCATTTAATTAAGCTTCGACTTGGTGGCGAGGAGCACTTCCAGGCTTCTCAGCCAAGAAGTCAGCGAATTCCTGGTATGGAGTAGCACCCAAAGGCATTTCCTTCCACAAATCGGGAGTCAAGTATGCGTAAGTCTTGGCGATGGCAGCGTAGGTGGCCTTGGCAAAGTTACCCAAGGTACCAGTTGAACCACGAGCCGAGGTATAACAATCCTCAATACCAGCCATAGTCAAAAGTTTCTTAGGGACTGGAGCCGAGACAATACCAGTACCACGAGGAGCTGGGATCAAACGTACTGATACGGAACCACACTTGCCAGTAACCTTGCATGGCACGGTGTGGGGCTTACCGATCTTGTTACCCCAATAACCACGACGGACGGGTACAACCGATAATTTAGCCAAGATGATAGCACCACGAATAGCGGTAGCTACTTCCTTGCTGCACTTAACACCAAGACCAATGTGTCCATTGTTGTCACCGATAGCAACAAAAGCCTTGAAACGTGTACGTTGACCGGCACGGGTTTGTTTCTGGACAGGCATGATTTTCAATACCTCATCACGAAGAGCTGTGCCGACAAAGAAATCGATGATTTCGAACTCTTTAATTGGCAAAGAGTAAAGATAGATTTCCTCCAATGAATGGATTTTTCCATCACGCACTAAGCGACCCAATTTGGTAACTGGAACCCATTCCTTAGAGTCCTCCTTGCCTCCACGACCACGTCCACGGCCACGACCGCGACCACGTCCACGACCTCCACGGCCACCACGAGAACCAAATCCTCCACGGAAACCACCACGGGCTGGAGCTGCGTCCGCCATTCTGCAAAACAAATATACATATTTTTATTAGTCACACATTTGAGGTTATGTTCTGCGAGTGAAGCTACTATAAATGAAATCAGACACCTTTAAGCCATCTTTAAGTTACTAAGCAGATGCTAAATAACTTTCTGGAGGAAACCGCAAAAGGAAGATAAATTGTATCATCACAGATTACTAATATTTTATAAACATATTCTAGTAACAATATTTGATGAAGCCACGTGGTCTTCCAAATAACAAACTTTTATTTTCACTTTACACATATAATAAACAACTATGGGTTTTATTTAGGATTCAATTAATTAATTGAGTAATTTTTCAAAAGATTTTATGTTTTAATGAAAACTAAAATTAAATCCGAAACAAAAAATCTTGACTTACCTGTAGTTAAATCAAGTAATATCGGTGAAGGGAAAAAACCGAATGAACGAGTCAACGGATTTCGCTTTTTCAGGAACCATTTTGATAAAAACGGCGAATTGAAATTAATCGCTCGTTTTATACCGAGCTCTTATAGGGTTTGTTCCGAAAGTCATTTTAATAATTATAATTTATAAATTGTGAAAATTACAAAATCAAAACAATTTCTTATAGCTAAATTCGTAATTGTCAATTAACAATTTCATTTTCGCTACACAATTTTATCTCTGCAATGTTTTCAAAATCTTGTTTTTTAGGTACTATATACAATCTATATATTATTAAATTTTTATTTGCCATTATGTCATGCCCTGTATCCGAATTAGTTTGTTTGTTTGTGAAGGTACCTAAAATTTCTGCACTGAAAAATTATAAAGAAATTAATTTGAAAGTAAAAATAGTTTTATCACCCTAAAACAAAATAAGGTATTTATTTTTATATCGGCATCCCTGTGATAACCTATCACACAAATGAAAAGAAAATAATCGAAAACCGGTATCTTTATTTTGTGTTGTATTAATAAAAAATTTTGTGTAAATTGCTAAATAATATTCATTTCATCCTCATAATATCATTATATACAAAAAAATCGCTATTGTACGAATGCAACTGAAGATATTATACAGATAATAAACTATAAAAGAGAAAATAATAAGTTCGCAAAAATATCGAATTAACAAAAATGGCAATCACTGACACTTTGCATTACATTACCATTGGTAATCCCGTGAGCAAGGCTGTGATTTCCAGCACCACATCATTATTTTCCCGCGGAACGGTATGTGGATCGTTCTTTATTTTGTTTAAATTGTATAAAACTTCCCATATCTTTCATTTTAATTTAGACTTCAAGCACTAGTGCGCCTTCCGTGAAAGCTTCAACTGAAGTAGTCACCGCTAAAGTTATGGGGAGCGTAATTCCTCCACTATGGAAATTGGCAGGACGCAACCACCTTTTCGTGCGTTTAGCAGGCTTAAGCGGGGCTTCAGCCGTAATTCTCGGTGCAGTTGGAAGTCACAAATTGCACCCGACACACGAGAAGGATGAGATGAAAACAATCTTTGATACAGCCAACCGTTTCCATTTCTTCCACTCATTGGCTCTCCTTAGCGTACCGTTGGCTAAATATCCAGCTGTGGTAAGAAATCAAAGTTATTGTAGTTATATATATTTATAAACTAATACTGAATTATTTCAATTAAAGACTGGTGGTCTATTTTTGGTCGGAACTATATTATTTAGCGGTACTCTTTATTATCGTGCATTTACTGGTGATAAACAGTATGCCCGTTTTGCGCCATATGGCGGATTTTGCTTAATTGTCGGCTGGCTGACGTTATTGCTTTAAATATTGGAAAACTTAATGGCAGAAGGATGAAAACAACAAATAAGAACGATTTTGTGTTACATAAGCAAATATGAACTGCAATTCAACTAATGTACACATATCCATGTATACTTATACTTAATTTAATAATCACAGAATTAAATGGTCTTTGTTATTAATGAATGTCATATGATTTGAAGTGTCTGCAAATCGGCGTAATAGGAAATTTCAATAAATTTGATTTTTAATGGTCATTCTTAGATAACAATAATGTGTACAATATTTGACTATAAAACATACGTATAGCGCTTAAGTAATTGAATGTATTCAAATAAACGCGCGTTGAATTGGCCACAACACATTCGCAATGTAAACATTTCCAATAAAACGAAATCAGCAATGCTGAATGCGGGCGAAGATTATTCAAATTTGGTAGTGTTTTAAATTAGTTTTAAAAATTTTAAATATAAAAAGTGTAAATATTATGTTGCATTGTGGGAGGAAAATACGAAAAATGAACGAGGTGACCGGAAAATAATTAGAGACAGGTCTAATGTGATGAGCATCGTAAAGGTGTACCATAGTGAAAAAACGTAAGTTTCAATGATAGAATGAAATACAAGTTTTTAAATTTATTTGTGTTTTTACTCATAATTAAATTTAAAAAAAAAACATTCGCTTATACAAGGAATCAAGGATTTAATGTCTGGCGAAATTTGCAAAACATATAAATTTTGCAATGTCATCACTGATAATCCGTGTCAAATTTAATCATACGTTTTTTCATATTATGCTTTTTACTATTTGAGATGAAATATGTAGTACAGTTAATTTTTAGTAAAGAATTGTAAACATTAAAAACAAAATTGTAATGCTTCAAAACATTTTAAATGCATGCTTTACGGCTTTAAATTGCAGCTCTGGGGTCTGATCACGATTATTATACTTATCGAATCAAATATCGACAGTTTGTCGATCAGTGTAGTATTTGAAAGCTAATTATTAAAGAAAATAGGAAATAATTACGAAAAACGGGAATTGTAGAAAGAGTAAAAAAAGTTTAAAAATTTTGTTTTATAAGTTTTTAAAGCTTTTTGTTAATAATATTCAAAGCCAGTGTGAATTTTTGAAAATACTTTTTTTAGTTTTACCTATAAAAGGCAATCGATTTAGTTTGCAGAAAAAAAAAACTTAAATGAATATTGCCTCTTCAATGATGTCCTGGGAGTCAAAACCCAAACATTGCATACGAAAACTCTTTAAACCCTAATAAATCAACAAGTCTCCGCGTGACATTAACCACTAATTTCAAACACAATATTTTATCGCTATTTGGTGTAACTGCCACAACAAACACTGTAAAGACTAAATTTTAAATCACATTTTGCATTTGCTCCTGTTATCAATTCTGAGAAATGCACTATAATTTTGAACGCAACCGGCTGACAGTTATAAATATATGTAACTATTTATTGAACAGCCAAATGCGTTGACTATGGGGTTTCCCGTAATTTGAAACAACAAAAATGAAGTTTGTTGCAGAGAACTGGTTCAAAATTCAACGTTATTTACTGCTTTGGGCTCAACATGCACATGCATGAACATGAACATAACGTACTGTTGTTATGTATGTATGTAAATATGCGTGGAATTAACACTAAGTAAATTTTGTGCGCCACCGAAATTTCGTATGAAGCAATTAAAAATATTTAAAGCAAGTTTCTAAGCGCAAGATGTGTGAAGCCAAGTTCATTAGCTGCGTTTTCTGTGAAGTGTAATATGTGCGTAAACAAAACCGAATGTTCTCAGAATAGTTGCATAGAGAAGTATCAGTTGAAAGTTAGTTAAGGAACACACCTGGTGTCACTTCTGAGAATTTAAAAAAAAATCGTCTGTATTAATATTTTGAGATTATATACATAGTTAATGAAAAAAAATAAAAAAATTCCAAAACAAAAATAATTTTAAGCGAGTTATTTACTATTTCTCAGGTGACTGAAAAAAGTTCTGAACTGCTATGCATTGATTGTAACCTTCACTGTGATTAAGAGATTATATACAGTTAGAATTTTCAAAAAAGCTATTTTTTAAATTTTATTTTCTTAATTTACATATTTTTAAGATTACACACATTTCATATCGTCCCGGTGAATATTTTCGAGGTTACACGCAAATTTGAAAAGGCGCTTCAGAGTGCTTTATATAGTGCATTTCAAACTTTAAACACGTTTTTCTCAAAGTGGTGTTTTCAAACTTGGTGACAAACTTTACTCGAAAACAGCTAAACCCATTAGTCTCAAATTTTAACACGAGCTTCTTAAATATATTTTTTAGTAATTAATTAAAAAAATTTTTTAAATTTTAACACGAGCTTCTTAAATATATTTTTTAGTAATTAATTAAAAAAATTTTTTAAACAATACAATTTTTTTAACAAATTAAGTTCAAAATTTTGTCAAAAATCGATTCTTGTTTTTAGAAACTGCCATTTTGTTAAACAAATTTATTTTGAGTATTTCTCCTATTAATTACTCGATTTAACATTACTTTAACCAAATCTGTTTGCTTTTTTAATTTTAGAGGATTCAGTTCAGAGATATAGTGATCAACGCAAAACGTCTTTTTGGAGAGGAGCTCCCGGAGATCAGATGTAGTTCTTTTCCAAATAAATATTTTTACTAATACTAAGTCTTTAATTTCAGGGGTTGAAGTTCAGAGATATAATGGTCACCGCAAAACGCCTTTTTTGAGAAGAACTCCTGGAGATCAGCTGTTGTTCCTTTCCAAATAAATATTTTTACTAATACTAAGTCTTAAAATATAGTTTAAAAGTAGTCTCAGAAACAATTTTGGAAAATTCGCTTTTTTCGGCCTTCTAACTGTATATAACCCCTTAAAGGCAAAACAAAATATAAACAATTATTAATCTTTAAGGTAGTGCATATACAAAAACATAGGATTGTTTAAAAGAATTTATAATAAAAAAAATGACAAATTTTAAAAAATATGTCAAATTCTGGTCAAAAAGCATCAAGCTGAATGCAGCTACTTTCAAAATACTCGTATTATGTGTTATTATTTTTATCTAATAAAAAAAAATATTTTTGGCCTGTCATTTCTCATACATTTAACAAACTGTAAGTTCGTTGTTCAGGAAGACATATACAAAATTAGCAAAAAATAAAATCCAAGTGATGATTTTTCTTCGAGCTACAACTGCAACCAATTTAAAAAATGTAGTTTTTCAGAAAAAAAACTTGAAAGGTAAAATGATTGAGCTGACGGCTACACTTTAGAAGGCTGTCACTTTAAAAATCGTAAAAATATTGATTTAAAATTTTTTGTATAATAATGTAATTTAGAGGACGAAATAATTATGAAAAAATATATAAAATACATGTATGTACATATGTATAGTATGTATAAAAATCTCTTTTCGAAGCTCCACACTGGGCAAACCGTTAAAAATTTCGAAAGCCGTGAAATTCAATAGAATTTTCACATTTAATATTATATTTTCATTTAAATACCAATGCATGTATGTATGAGTGTATTTGTTGACCAATAATACAGTTATAACTCCAAATACACACCAACTTATAGTTTCAACCCGCTTTTGGCGCACTAAATATAAATAAAAATAAATCTAGTTGGCAGTAACAGTCGCCTAGTATTTAAATGACAAAACAAATGCTAAATTTAATTACTAAATAAATCTCAAATTTAAAGTACGCGTATGTACACATGTATAAATAATAAAAACAAAGATTATAAGCCAGCGAAAGACATACATACATAAGCCAGTACGTTCCAGGTTCGAGTGATTACGCCAAGTAAATACACACACACACACCAACGTAAGCACATGCACCCATACATAAGTAGCAAGTTGTACATAACGGTGCGCGGCTACAATGTGCAATACTTCGCATCTCGTCTTTGTGTTGATAATCTCCTCAACGTACCTGAGAGATAGCTAGTAGAAGCTGCGAGTATATCTAATGTGAAAAACAATATCATTTTACAATGTGTCCCGAAATAAAGTGCTTTAAAGGGGGAAAACGGGGAGAAAGAACTGAAATATATGGTATATAGCATCCGGAGCTATAGTCAAGGTTTCGTTTGGATGTTACACTTGTGTGACGCCTTTGCAACGAACAAACCAATAATCCAAATGGAAATGAACCTGACAACTTTATTGCGCACTTCTAGAAAGTGTTTAATAACGCAGCCATTGGACGGACACGATGTCAAATAAACACATGGATATATAATGCGCTGTTGGAATGTTATGTTAATACTTTATTTGCCGTTATTTTCCATTAAACTGGGTTCTAAACCTGATAATTCTCTTAAGGAAACATAAAGTCGTACGTGGTTGATTACGCGGTGATTAGTATAGTGGATAATATGTTAAGCCTAAAATGCTTTAAGGGGTATAGAAAAATAAAACTGAATTTGAAATGTAGAGGTTTACACATAATGATTATCATTAATTAGGAATAAAACTTTATAGAAATGTAAATGCCAGATTATGCTTATGATTCTACACGTCTAAAACTTGAATAAAAGCAAGGCTATATGAATTTTTTATGGTTTAAGTTAAAAAAAAAATAATTTTAAGATTAAAAAAAATAATTTTAAGTTTTTAAAAAATAATTTTTCCTTTAAAAATTACCAAATGCATAGCCAAGAAGCATAATTTTCCTACTTGCTGAAAAAAATCTTCGAAAGTTACGTATACGGCGTGTACACCCTGTGGTGGTTTTAGACAATTTGAAACTGTTAAAAATAATTATTGCTGCATCCATTTTAAATACTTAAATTGTCAGTTTCAAGCCGAATAAATACGAATCCTTCTGTTAAAAGCGTGCTAATAGTTCTCTCGTCACTACCAGCTAACCATTTGCGGCAGAAATCTCAATTATAGCACACCACTGCAAACTATAGAGTAGCTGTGAGGTGAATTCAAAAATATCGGTCGCGTGCCAATCTATTTCTGTTTTGCATTCGCAAATCAGCACAACCCCCCGGAGTGAGTCATAAAATGTAAATTTTAACCTAAATGCCATAGGTAATATGAGAAATATAGTATAGCATGCACTGGAATGAGTCGTATATACCAACAAAACAATAATATTGTTAGCGCCATCTGTACTATAACCACATAGGAAATACTCGTAAAACGCTAAGTCGCGCGACTTGTTGCTAAAAATGATAAAGCCAAGTTGTCTCCTCAAATTCCAAGTGAATGAGCGAGCGTGTATTATGCGCGACACATCCACCGGCTTGTTTAAATATACAACGCGAATTTTTTATGGTTTTATGATCGGAGCTAAGCGCTAAATAGCCGAATAATATATGACAGATGACACCTCTGACACTGCTGACAACAACGAGGGGGTGGTGTGGCGTTCTAGCGTTCTAGCGTTGTGCAATTTGTTACATACCTACATGCTGTTGTATATACGCTTATATACATATGTATATGATAGTGTAGATAGCCAATTGTTGGTGCGCTGTTTTTGAAAAGCAGTGTAAATAACAGAAACCTCTAATATCATATTTTAAAATCACAACGTGACATAATTCATGGAAATATTTAAATAGTTTTATTACTAACTTGATCTAAAAAAGTTGTGTTTGTAACAATATATAACTAACTTTTTTTTTAATATAATAAAATAATAATTGAAGTTGTATTAAATATGAATGTAGTTTTTTATCGAAAAATGTTCGATATTATTCTAAAAATTTTGGATTCACTAACATTCAAGTATTATATTGTTCTTCAACAGTCAAAATATCCATTGGAATATTTGAATTTATATAGTATATGGTATATAATGAATATGTAAAAAATATATAGAAATAAAACAATCACTTTATTTTATAAAATAATTGAAGGAAAGTATTTTTTATAATTTTTTTAACATCTAACGATGTAACCGCTGCATATACATACAAGTATACTGGATTCCAGGCGACAAAGGAGTTCCGAGAGACGAAGCAGCTGATGAGATTGCCAGTGTCATCCGTCTGGCTACCGAACAAGTACAGGAAATACGAAAGTCACTAAGAACGATAAACAACGAAATTTACGAAAGGGCTGACAGGGTGATAGCGCGAGGTGGAATGCCTTAAGTACATGCAGAATCTCCAAGATCCCTTAGAAAAACTTGCTTGTTTCTTTTTCATACACATGATGCAGACAGAAAGGCAGAGAACATGAAATAGACGCTGAAACACCACCTATGCCTTTGTCCAGCACTACCTAGAACTCGACTCAAACATCTAGGAGCTTCGCAGTTCAAAGGGCTGGACAAAGTAGGCATCAAGTCGCTCTTAAAGTTCGCGTTGACGTTCTGTGTGACGAATTCTTCACCTCAAATTAAACTGAAACTCCATCTGCCATTACCAAGGACCAGTAGGCTTATGTATGGCGTGATAGCCGGTCTGTACAACCTAACCGATTCAAAATAAAAAAGTTCTTACCGCCAAATATTGGTTGATTTAGTTTAACAAGATTACTTGCATGTTTAAAAAATGGATTTCCTTGATACCGTAGTTTATCTCCAGGAGGGGGGAAAAGAACGCAGATGACGAGGAAGATTTTTTTGCATGAAATTGTCTCAAACCCAAAATCCATACAATTTACTATTACAATTGATAAATACAGATTATGATCGTTTTGTTATATTGACAAAATGGCTTCCAAAAAAAAAGTGGATTAAGTGAATGAATTTTGCTTCAAAGTGGTTTAAAAATCGAAAATATTATCAAAAATCGTATTCCTTCGATAATTTTCTGAAAAATAACTAAGAAGGTCGTGAGAAAATTTCAAATCGTTCAGTATATCTTCACGGACTCTGGTAACAACAGTTAGAGAAGAAAACGTGTCGAAAGTTTTGTGAGCCGATCTCATAACTCCGCAACTATTTACCAGATCAATTTCAATTAAATGTTAAAATTATGAAACTCTATCGCCGCTCTAGACTAAATTATTAACGAAGAAAAATAACTGAATTAATTTTATATAAGCAGATTCTCAGATCTACCCAAACTATGGTATATAAGCACAGGTCTACATGAGTACGAATATATTAAAGTCGAAAATAATAAACATTGACTAATTATAGAATTAGAACAGATTATCTAAGTTTTACGCGTCATTGGTAGACAAAAAAGCAGGATCGTCTTTGTTAACTTCAAACAATTGCAATTAAATTTTCGTGAACTTATATAGCGTTAAATGTATGTATGCATGTCTAAGTAGTTGCTGAGCATTACTCTCAACTCTCCCAATTTCGCTTGGCTGTTATCAGCAAAATTGCTGATTGTTCAGCACTGGCGCGCTGCCGCTGGGAATTTGGCCCACTGCCGTGAATGTATAAAACTCGGTTGTCCATCGTGCTCAACATCAGTCAGTTTAGATGAGATCTTGCAATTGGTTTGGCATTTCGGCAACCGGCTTAGACTGCCTTCTTGTGCCACTTGAGTCACGCTTACTAAATAAATAGTAAATAAATTGATTTTAGCTTCGGCTACTGATCTCGTTTGACGTATTCACTGACTTCATTGCGGCTTGTACATACATATTCGTATGTGCCGTAACAATATATAGGCGTAATAGTGAAAATTAATTGAAGTTGATTGTGCTGATCATTAGAAGCTTCCTTTCGTGCGACTCAGGCATTAAGATTTCAGTTGTGATTTAGCCGCTGAAGTGAATTGTCGGCTAGATTCTCTTCAAGTCACTTTTGAGTTCTGCAAAAATATATGTACTACTGATAATATACTGAGTGAAAGTTAAGTTGCATCGTGATCTACGGGAAATTGTGTCATTTGTACGGTGTATTGATTCGTATAAATTTATTTGTGAATTTTGAAATTTCTGTAAAAAATGTGTGAATTCAAAGAGAAACAAAGCAGTTCTGCTCCAGGTAAGCGCACATACATAATTTTAATTAGTTTGAGAACTTAATTCAAAGTTTTATTTTTTATGTTTATTCACTTTTTTCACGTTTAATAATCTATTTTAAATATTTGAGGAACAAATATTTTAAAAATGAGGAACAAGCTTAAAAAAATAACACTTTTATATAAAATGCACCTAATTTTAAGTAATTTAAAGATTTGGTTCAAAATTATTTTTATTTGTATTTATTGAATAATAAAAGAATTATAAATATAAATGGGTAAAATTAAATAATTTGAATTAAAAAATTAAGTGGTTATGGATTTCTCCGAGTAAAATAAAGCCCTTTTTCAGCAATTTTTTCTCACAAAAAAGTGAAATATTTTTTGGATTTTTTATGGTTAGAAACATATACTATTAGCAAAGAAATTCTAGATTTTGGAAAATTGTTTTTTAAATTCATATATATACGTGTTTTAGTTAAAAGCTTAACTTAGAACTTGGACAAAGTAAAGAAACTGAAAACTGGAATTTTAACAGACATTTTTACAAAAAAATGAAAATTTCGAGAGATTTTTTTCAAATAGTTGTAATCGAAAGAAATCTTTTGTCCAAGTCTTTAAGAATTATATCACAAAGAATTTTGAAATTTTGTGAAGATCGGTTGAGTAGTTCTCGAGAAATCTTGCCAACCGACTTCAAAAACACTATTTCGAGTGAAACGCGTTTAAAGATTTAAGTGACAATAAAAGCTAGCGGGTTCTCAAGGCTGCATCTCCAAAACTATTACTCTAATCAACTTGAAAACTTAGTAAAATACTCTAGAGGTGTTGTAGAATTGAATAACATAATAGAAAAAATCGATTTTTTGAAACCCGTAAACCCATGTGACCCCTTAAGAACACTTTCTCAGACACAAAGCTCGACATAGTATTTGTGTGAACAAAACTTATTGTTGTTTACTCTTCATATGAATGAGAAATATTGAAAAAGACGCACAAGGACAATAGCTTTCCAGAGCATGGTTCGAATATTGA
This sequence comes from Bactrocera neohumeralis, assembly GCF_024586455.1. Classification (NCBI taxonomy): domain Eukaryota; kingdom Metazoa; phylum Arthropoda; class Insecta; order Diptera; family Tephritidae; genus Bactrocera; species Bactrocera neohumeralis. The sequence goes on along the minus strand of NC_065922.1, from coordinate 8,193,251 downwards.
TCAAGTTATGCCTCGTCTTGAAAAACCGCGAAATAGTTACAATTCCAATAATTTGTATATAATAATAATTTAATAAGAAAATGACTAGATTTTACTCTGAATTCGCAATGTCACTGATAAAAAGTTTTTCCAAGTTAAGTTGCGTGTCACGTTCACGTTTTTCCAACTTGTATTAATTGTTGCAAACATTCTCGCTGCCCACGCAAAATGTGGTTTTCTCATTTAATAGTTGCGGACAAACTATTTCCTGACGAATTCGCCAGCACGTGCAATGTTTAAGAGTTTACTTTTTATGACAATCAGTTGACTTTATCAACTCAATTTTTTCTCGTTAAACAGCAGAGGTGTTCGAATACAAGATAATGATAAGAAATGTTATAAATTGCAACAGATACCGATTTGCATACAATTCAATGCGAAGAAGTGCATTTAAGAGAATGTAAATAAAATTTCAAAGTGATGCTATGCGCCTTCCAAGACATCGAAGATGCTTTTGACAATATGTCTTACAAAAGAGTAGAAGATACAAGGATTCGTCTGGGTACTACCCCCCTGTTATGGAGCCTTGTCGTGGACGACCTACTTGTTTCGCTAACTGATAATGGGATCCGCTGTCAAGGTTATGCGGATGACATTGTTATTACAACCAGAGGCAAATTCGAGGACACTCTCTGCAACTTAAAACCAAGTGGTTTAAATCTGGCTAAAGATTGGTGCAATGAGTTTGAGTTGAACATCAACTCCTCTAAGATAACCATCGTCTCATTCACGAACCTTACTCTTGGGGGCAGAAAGCTAAAGTTGACCAACATGGTGAAATATCTTTGTCTCACTCTGCATTCCTCCCTGCGGTGGAAGTAGGTCAATATGACTTTGGTCAAGGCGACTTAAGCACTAATGGTGTGCAATCAACGAGCTTGAAAATCCTGGAATCCTTAGATGGTTTTAAACCATCATCGTGCGACCGATAATCATGTATGGGGTGGTGGCTTGGGCCTCAAAAGCTTAGCAGACTTGGGTAGGGCTCCAACTATCGAAGCTGCAACGACTCGCTTGCAGCCATGATTGCGCTCACACCACTTCATCTAGTGAACGGTCAGACACACACTGCTACAAATGACAGCAGCAAGGGATTTGCCCGTCTCCCAAGGGTCAATATTACCAAAAGGGTAAACTTCATCAAAAGTTCAAGGTTACCTTTGGCAGCAAGGCTGAATGGTATGATTCCACTCTCGAGCGACTGCTTAGGAATAGTAAAATCAAGTGGTGCACTAACGGCTCAAAATCGTTGGAGGGAATCGGTGCAGAAGTCGCAGGGCCACGCACCAACTCAACTCTCCATACCTATGGGAAGATTTGTGATCATCTTTCAGGCAGAAGTCTTTGCTATAATTCGGTGCATAGAGATAAATCTTCAATGCAACTATCTCAATGAACGTATAACCATACTTAGCGATAGTCATGCGACACTTAAATCAATCTCCTCCTATGAGATCAAATCGCTACTGGTGCAGGAGTGTAGAGGACGGCTGAATAGCCTTGCGGTCACAAATGTATAGCCGGAAATGAACTGGCTGATGAGGTCGCTTGCTCCGCAGCATCCCTTAACATGGTATAACCTAAACCCTTCACTAGGGTGGGTCCGCATACCATAAAGGAGCTGTTCTGCAATGAAGAAGGAGTATGTAGAGAGAGGTATTTCCAACAACTACAAGGCATACGGCATGCCAAGTTGCTAATGATGGGTTACAACCTTAGCAGGCTTAAATATGCAATCAATCCCCCTAGGAACAAACTCAGACTACTGGTCGCATTCTACACTGGCCGCTGCAAGCTGAAGATGCACTTACTCATAATGGGCCCAGATTCTTGGAGCAGCTGATAGTAGATGATTCCCTGCCAATACCACAAAACAAGCGATAAGTTCCTCTTGAACATCAATCCTGGGCGGCTCCCGCGATTCGACAACGAGCGTTTGCGTTTGACGTTGTCGTAAGTGACCCACTTTTTATAACTTGTAGTCATCGACTTTAGATATGCATTGGATTAGATTTATAAACGAGGAATACATATCGACCTTAGGTCTAGTGTGCCCTCTCCTAAATCACAACCTCTCCCAGCCCCAGCATATTGATGAAATCCAATATACTGCTGGGTGCTACCGAAGCGATGTGATCCCTATTTGGAAACATGGATCCAAGGACTTCCATCTGCCTCCTGGATGATCAAAATAGTGCTTACATCAAACTCCACAGGTTACTATAGCCAACCATTGGAAAATAAACGGATTCCTTTTTACTATATCTAATATGTCTGAATACGACGGATTTTTTCATACATTTTCTTAAATAAGAAAGTAGTAAATAACATGAAATCTCTTATTAAAAACCAGCAATTTTTAAAACCCTTCTGTATATGTACACTTCGTGTGTCACACACATATTTGCCAATTTTGATTGGAAAATAGTCATTTTAAAAACTTAGTCTTGGAATTGCCATTTCTATATATAGATTTTAACGACAGTTCATTAACTACATATATTATATTTGTATACATTTTCTTAAATAAAAAAGTAGTAAATAAGATGAAATATAGATTTTGCTTAATTAAAATGTTGCCAGCAATTTTTATAGTTTTTTTTCTTCACTGTACATAAACTCTCACTGTATACACTTCGTGTGTCACACACATACATTTGTATTTAAGTGCGATAAATACGTAGATAATAAAACAGTAATCTCGTACACATTTAAATGCAATAAAACTCAACTTGCCGCTTCCATCCAAATATTTATAAAGAATATACCTGGACCTGCGCTTTTTGCAGTGATTCACCACTGATTACATTTGACTCTCCATAAGTATTCGAGTGTATATGTGTGTGTATTGTCATACGAGTAGCAAACTCTTAGCAAATAAGCTCGGCACTTGTGCTTAGAATTATGTGCTGTAATTCGTAGAAGAAGAAGGATCTGATTACAGTCAAACATTGAGAAACCTGCACGATAGATTGATATAAATTTACTTTGAAGAATATCGACATTTAATGATACTGGATAACGTGTATTGTTATGAAGACGCGATGTTTTTGCTGACTTGTAATTTTCCACATATTTATTTGTATTTCAGCTTAAACAAATTACATTGAAGCGCTTTGAAAGCAAGTTTTTATTAGTATTTGACATGCGTTATCGATAAATACACTGTTAATTCAACTTATAAAAAATTACTTGTAATCCAATTAATATCACAGTTGTATTTACTTCGAAATGTAATTGATTTTGAATTAACGGAAAGATTCTAGGAATACTAAATATTTATTTTTCAATAAAGGACAACGCTGTTCTGAAATGTAGAAAGTTCGATATGGATTTAGTTATATTTATATGTCAATTATAACCAATAAACCAATAACAAATCATAGTTTCTTCTGCAGTGCTTCAAGTACTTTTATGCATAGTGTAAACTGATGACATCGCTGTCACGTTTCAATCAAAATTTCTTCTTTTCTCTTTCACCAATGAACTAATTTCAGAACTATGCACCAAGCAATGCAATTATACTCATTTATAAACTATTAAATATTATTGAATAAAATCTGTTGCATATGTTTTGCTACATTTCGAGTGCTTAAGCTACAAGCGACGTTCAAAGTGTGGGTAGAGACGAATCAAAAAAAAACCCAAGCAAAAAAACTGCGCATCGCATAAATATGCGCCACACGCGACAATTGTATTTATTTAATTTTTTAGTAAGTTGTGAATTACAATTTACACGGTCAGTAAATGGATAAGATACATTGTATGGTTAGGTATCAAGAAATATTCCAACTATTTATGAATTGCGTGTGTAAACAAGCGCAACCAAAAAATTACTCATACGCCTCACACTTCAGACTAAACCCGGTGCTTGAGTAATCAAACACGTTCACGCTTTCATTAGTGATTTTTGCTTGCCGAAAGGAAAACAAGAGTGTAGTAAGTGGCATTAGTGTATAGGCATATCACATGTAAGCTTTAAATCGTTATTGGTAACTACAGTAATAGGTGCTTCGTAGTGTAGCAGACAAATATTCATCTTAGGGATCAAGTGATTAAGTGGTTCAGTGACCGAGTGACATATACAATTTTTTAATAACCAACTGATTAGATAAATATACTAGAAATATATGCGCAATCACTGCAGCGATATTTTAAAACCAAATATTATTTGTGAAGTTGAATTTGTGTCACTTTTCTAAAATCGTATTATTCCACTCTCCCATGCTGAATCCTATAGGTGAGAGGGTTCTAAATATGGGTTACCATAAATGTTTTTTTAATTAATAGATTCTTGGATTTATGACATTTTATATATGACTTAGCTTAATTGTTACATGGGTTTCCTCGGGAAAAAACAGCATTTTTTAACAATTTTTGTCTCATATAACAGATGAAGTATTTTATTAGAATTTTGTATTGTTACAAACACTAATAACAAAAAAATTCCGAAATTTTTGGAAGAAAATATTTTAAGCTCGGCCATTGCGACGCCATTTCCGATGACCCCTCGGAAAAGATATGCGCCCGCGTTGGCAGGATAACTACTTACAGGATCATCGACAGTTAACAAATACGTGTTTTAGTTAAAACCTTAACTTAGAACTTGGACAGAAAAAAACTGAAATTGCATTTTCGGCAGACATTTTTATAAAAAATTGAGAATTTCGCGATTTTTTTTCAAATAGCTGTAATCGAAAAAAAATCCTTCGTCCAAGTCTTTAAGAATTGTATCTCAAAGGCATTTGTAAAATTTCATGAAGGTCGGTTGAGTAGTTCTCGAAAACTCTTGCCAACCGACTTCAGAAACACAGTTTCGAGAAAAACGCTTCTAAAGATTTGAGTGACAATGAAAGGTGGCCTCGAGCGCACTAGTTCTCAAGGCTGTATCGCCGAAACTATTACTCGGATCAACTTGAAAATTTAGGACAATATTAAAAAGGTCTTCTAGAATTTAATAAAATTATAAAAAAATCGAAAAAAAATCGATATATATTCGAGGTTATAGTAAAACGTCCATTTATTAAAAAGGCAAGAATTTAGATTAACAGTTATTTCAATATAAAAAAATAAAATTTTAACTCATTGTTTACTGTTATATGTAGCTACATTAGGGTGGGTAAAAAAAAAAGAATTTTCGCTTGGAACTCTGAAAAATAAGTTCTTAAACCGCTCTAAGAAAGTTTCTCTAAGGATGAGCTCTTAATTGTAGCGAGGAGGTCCTTACAGTTATCTATTTTTTCTTAAAATTATTATTGATTACTTTAAGTCAAACTGTTTTATATGAACTTTATAACTCAATGAAATCAAGGTAAATCGGAAAACTAATAGTTTTGTGGCGAATTTTCTGCTCTATAAGCACTTGGGAGACTTCCTTAGAGCTTTCTAAGAACCTATTTTTCAGAGTATCAACCGAAAAAAATATTCTTTTTTTTGATCCACTCTAAAGTAGATATAGTAAAACTATTTGAAATATATGGCAACTATTCTGAAAAAATATTTGAAAGTGTAAACTACTCTAACTCTTCTATATGATTTATTTATTATTTGATTTATGTATTATGTAAAATTTTCCACTGCAAATTTCAAACAGGTGGCAACACTTTTCAAAGAAAATTTCAACTTTCTTCATACATTCTTTTAGTTTTAAAATGTTCAAATAGATGGTAACTTTCGAACTATTTGCTTGTAAGGCATTCGCAGGTTTTTTTCGAACATGATGTATACGTTCTTACTATATTGGAATAAAATGCATAACATATTTTAAAAATAAATTAACATAAGTCTTTATTTTATTGGCATTAATTACGTAACATATTTTGAAAATAAAATTATGTCTGAGATAGATAATTATAAAAATACATACATATACATACGTATGTACTTATAATTTTTCCCTTTTTTGAATTTTTAATTGGCTGTTGAAGAGCTTTTTCGTTTATTTGCGTTTAGGAAATAAAGTCATTAATATAAAAAATCTAGCTACGTAAGTGAGAGACTTAGCAAAATCGATGCTGTGTAATTCATATTCTTATCTACTATATATACAATGACACCACAACGACGGGTTTCGAAAAGAACTATCAAACATGCCATGCTCACATAAAAATCATAATTTTAAACATATGTATGTATGTACTCACACATACATATTTATATACAATATGATCAGCCATAGTCCACACACTTTTGCGTGCTTAAATTAAAATAAAAAACGCAATTCAATTTAGTATTGCGTTTATTTTGTTTGGCCGCAGCACAAGGCAGTCGATGCCTTCCCAATTAATTGACTAACTGAAGATTCATAAAGAAGCGAGAGAAAGCTAAATGAACATCACTTATGCAAATGCGCATTCTTATATACATACATATACATAACTATATAAATATGTCATCTTTATTATTATAAAACAATTAAATGCTTAAGACCGTTATAAACATATTTATAATTGCATATGCTTCGGTTATTTAATAATTCAATTTTTTAAGTACAACAAGTGGTTTGTTTATTAAACCATAATTATTTGGAAAAAAATATAAAAATTTAGTTAGTTTATTAAAAATAATGAATTCGGTAAATAGCGCTATTATGAGTTTCTAAGCTCATTGAATGCAACAAACCAAAAAAACGTTTCAGCACGCAGGCATCGCTATTAGTTATTGATTCTTATGAAGCAATAAAGACATATGTTGAATGTTATTAAGAACCTACTTCCTAAGAAGTAACTGATGCCCAGAGCATAATGAAATTATATATAAGAAATACCTCTCCTGCTGAATGGCATAACACCAGATGATGGTGAACACGATTTCCCAATCGAAGACAATGGAGCGGACGTTGAATTCCCAAAGACTTGTAAGATGTAGTAACAAGCGTATATGCCACTTATTGGTATCCAGACACTAAACTCTCATGCCTAGATTTGTTCTTTCCTTAACATTTTTGGCAAACGTGTTAAGCAAAACGTGTCAAACAAAAATGGACACAATGAACGATCAATCATATCTGATTGCTTCTAGTACTAGAGGTAGAGGTGTACAGCGTCACAACTTAGAAACTGTGTTCAATTCCAAATAAAGAATAACTCAATCACTTTTATAACACTACGTTGTCAATGGATTCTGTTACTTGATTAAAACCATCTTATCCGACCTCAGTTTAAAAAAATCACTTGACTGAATCTCTCGAAAAAAACGGCTTGATGCCACACCCATTCGAATGTTGTACAGTGTTATGAACACACACACATGAAGAAGTTCATTAGCATGGAATTTATTACAATTCTATTTAAACTTCGATCCATAACGTGACATCGATTGCAATTAATTTGTTTATTGGATGGTTAGCTCGATTTGTTTAGCATATACGTACACTATGTATATACTGCTGAATACAAAAATTCTTATACTCGTATGCATGTAAATAAACAGCCTATGGGCTCAATTGAATTGTTTGAAAGCCGATTAGTCGTCTTCCTCAAGTGGCACGTGGCTTTTGCCAGTAAGCAATAGGTGACAAGCTCGGGATTAATTGAAATTGAAGCAAACATCTGGACTCATGGCAATAGATTTTGCTGCACTTTTTCATCTTTTCGAATTAATAAAGTAATTCTGACAATTGAAAGGAATTCTAAAAATTTTATATTCGCGCATTCAGCGCAAGTCAATATAATTAATTAAAATGTTCAAGACATATCCGAGCTTTAAATTGAAAATATTACTTTAAGCTGTGATTGAGCATTTCTATTTTAAAACCCGTATTATTTTAGACTTTTAGAAAAAGCGATTGATTAAAAATATTAAAAAATTATTAAGAGAAAATGCTTCCACAATTTTTACTGTTTATTTGTAAATAGTTTGGAATTGTTTAATGATATAATTAATATAATACTATTATGATCAATACAAAAATTTGATAATAACATAAATATTAACAAACAAATTTTAAAAATATTTTTTGTCATTTCTATAATTTCAGCTGAGAGTACGAAACTTACGATTGCCACAATCGAAGGTGGCAATGTCATCGCCAGTATGCCAGAACCTGGCAAAGGCGCTGAATATTTTGAGAATGCCTTGGAAGCGACGAGTAAGTGTACAAAATATTCTTAAGCAACTACTAAAAAACAAAAGAAAGAAAAAAAACGTTAACTTCGGGCGCACCTAAGCTATAATACCATCCACTAATACCAAACTAAAGATTCCTTACAACTTGATTTTGATCAGTCAGTTTGTATGGCACCTAACTATATTCTAAAATTGTCCAACCTGAACAATTTCTTCGGAGACTACATTATTGTCTTAGACAAGAACCCACGCCGAAATTCGTGGAGATATCTATGTCATTTAAACACTTCATTCCGATCGATATGATATCGGTTCCGACAAATGATCAGCCTCAGTGGGAGAAAACGACGTGTGTAAAATTTGGATATTTTAAAAACAGTTCGCATATGTACGAGTATAGTCAGACGGCTAAATCGACTTAGCTCATGCTGCTCATTTATGTATGTTTATATATTTGTGGACAAAAAATAGTAAGACTTTTGAATTTAAATTTCGCATGGAAACCTGTTCGTCGAAATATTTTTTTCTAGGTTGGTATGACTGTCAGTAACATCTATCATTAGTGTTTAGTATGCGCTTGTCTTTATGAAGTACATAAAGTGCATTCGGCAATTTTTACGATGAGTAAAATTATTCAACGAAGAAGTTCCATTAAATTTTGTGTGCCGAAACGGTCAAAATGTTGGAATAGACCTTTGGTGATAATTGCTTCTCGCGAGCAAGCGTTTTTGATTGGTACAAATTATTCAAAGACGGTCGAGGATGCGTTGAGGACACGTTCAGGATGGCCATCAACATCAACTGATGATCAAGACATCAACAAAACAGAAAAATTGGTGCTTGAGAATCGACGATTAGCAGTCAGAGATCTGACTGACATCTTTGGAATATCGGACGGATCAGTGAAAACCATTTTGAAAGATCATTTGGGCTTAAGCACTGGTGGTTCCAAAATAACTAAATTTTATCGAAAAAAATCGTGACGTTAACGTTTGTGAAACAATGCTTTCCGACTACCAAGATGTCTTCAAATGTATTATTACTGGCGATGAGCCTTGGATCAATGCTTACGATTCGGAAACAGACGGCAGGTCAAAAATTAAGGTTATGTTGAAAGCTTTTATCGATTATCGAATTCCTTCCGGCCAGCCAAAATAACAGCAAGGATTACTATTTGAGTATTATGCATCGTTTGCGCGAAGCTATTCGTAAAAAGTGACCGGAATTATGGACTGAGAACTCTTGGTTTTTGCAACAAGATAATGCACCGTCGCATACTGCATTGATTCTTCATGATTCTTTCGCCAAATTTTCAACCAATATCATGCAGCAACCACCATATTCGCTTCATTTAGCTTCATGTGACTTCTGGCTATTCCGCAAACTCAAACGACCGCTTCTGGGAAACCGTTTTGAGTCAATTGAAGACATTAAACGTGAATAGCTAAGCGCATAGAAGACTATGCCGGAAATTTACTTTAACAACTGTTTCGTGGATTGGCAAAAGGGAAATTACTTTGAGGCGAGCGACATAGATTTTTGAGAATAAATTAAGAACAAAGTCTTACTATCTTTTGCTCATAGTAGTGTTTTATAAGATCCGCGAAGTTTTCTTCTGGGTATAACAAACTTCGTATATACTTTGTTCATTGTATAAAAATATTGATACACAAAAACATAGTTCAGTAAGTTCAATTAGTATATCTTTTTATTATATCGATAAATAATTCTTTTTAGCATTTGGAAAGTTCAATTATTTACTCATATTGATATCCGGTTTGATACTGGCCAATGTGCTGCTCGAAACGCTCGGCATCAGCTTCGTGTTGCCCGTCTCGCAATGCGATCTGAACTTGACGATCCAACAGCGTGGCATACTGAGCGCCATAGGATTTGCGGGCATTATTAGCAGCTCACATCTCTGGGGTTTTCTGGCGGATACGACCGGACGTAGAAATATTATACGCCCGACATTGCTGTTGGGCTTTGTGGTGACGGTGCTTTCAAGTTTCGCCACGAATTTCTGGTTAATGGTCATTTTACGCTACATTAATGGTTTTTGGTAAGTAGTTAATCATGTCATCTATATGAATCGTTTGAATTAATGATTTCATTTCTGCTAATGAAGCATTTCCGGTGGTTCTGCAACGATTTATGCGTTTTTGGGTGAATTTCACACTGCCAAGAATCGTTCACGCGCTATAATGGGTTCAGCGTTCATTTTCGGCGTAGGTTCCATGCTGATGCCCTGCATCGCTTGGTTGGTTATTAATCAGGAATGGCGTTTTGTGATTCCCTATTTGGGTATCACCTACAAGCCTTGGCGTTTCTTCATGGTTGTTTGCGGTATACCCGGTTTCTTATGTGGCTTGGCCTTGTTCAAGATACCGGAGAGTCCAAAATTCTTGCTCAGTCAAGGCCATGACGATAAGACACTCGAGATACTGCAGACAATGTTCCACGTAAATACCTGCAGGCCACGTGATGAATATCCAGTAAGTGTATGCCATTTAAATTAATTTTTGAGCGCCTTCAATTTATTTTTTCCTTAACACGTGTTTAGGTTTCTCACGTCGTTGAAGACATTGACAGCGCAATGAGCCCGAAAATCGAGCGTGAACGCATTTCAAATCCCGCTGTTGCTTTGCTCCGCTCTATGTGGGACCAAACACAGCCGCTTTTTAACCGCGAGTACATGCGCACCACGGTGCTCATCTGTTCCATACAATTTTGGATATTCGTGACCTCGAATGGCATGTACATGTGGTTTCCACACATTCTCAACACCGTCGCAGAGTTTTTGAACGACAACCCTGGCAATCGTACTTATATGTGTGAAGTGGTGTACAGCAAGCAGGAGAGCATTTTTAAGTCAGAGAGCGCACATGCCGCCGCCGTCAGCGATGGCGTGACACTAACAGCTTCGCAATGCAATGAAAAATTGGAGATATCGACATATCAACATTCGCTGGTTTTAGAGGTGCTTTACGCCGTGGGGTTTGCTCTAATTGGCAGCATCATCAATAAAGTGGGCAAATGCACCATACTTTGTAAGTGGTACTCTATTTAAAGTTAATTTTGTTATTTATTTAATCTTTTTTCTGTTTGCAGTTGTGATTTTAGGTGCCTGTGGCATTTGCGGCATAGCTGCAGCTTACGTCGATATACCAATGGTTGCCATCTATCTGTATGTGGCTTTGCTGCTCTGTGGTTTGGGCATTAATGTCTTAAGCGCCGCCACCGTCGATCTCTATCCCACAAGATTGAGGTAATTAACAATATTTATACCACTTACTGTGCAGTGGGTTTCATACTCTGTGTCTTCTTGTGTTCCACAGAGCAATGGCTATCTGTATTTCTCTCATGATGGGTCGCTTGGGCAGCGTCGTCGGCGCCAATGTCTTTGGCGCGCTCTTAAGTCATCACTGCGAAACCGCCTTCATCGTTTCGGGTGTGTCTTTGATATTGAGCGGCTTCCTTGGTTTCCTCATTACCAAACCGACCAAACGTAGCGGGAAGCAAGAGTCTTGGCGTCGCACCAGCCTAGTCTCCATGACGGGGAACTGAAGTAAAATATCTTCCGCCGTTGAAAAGCTTCATGTGTATTGCGAGTTTATTAATCGAAAGAAGTGCATGTTTTAGTGCTTAGTTTGTTAAAAAATTGTTGCCTGATAAGTCTGATTGTGAACTACAGCATACCTGATAGTTGTGTTAGCACTGAAAGTATTATGTCCGAAAGAGAATCATAATACTTACCCACTTATCGTTTTACTTAGTTAGCACTCGTAGTAAGTAGTTGTAAGTGATTGCTGTTTTAAAGCAATATGTTTTTGAAATTTAGTTTGTAACAATTAGCATTACATTTAATAAAAAAGTATGTATAATACGTTGATTAGTTTTCATTGGGGGCGTTTTTTACGTGGCGGATACCAAACCGAGCGTACAACCCTGAGTAGGGATGGTTCGCCTTCTCACTTTAGCCGAAAGTCGTGAGTTGCTTGAGCTATATGTAAAATAATCATTTCTGGTCACTCCCAAGGGAATAGCGATCAAAGAACTTTCCTCACTTGCGTGAACTTCTACACATGATTTCATTCTCCGTACTACATATGAAAGTCTGAATAGCAATTACCCGTCTGGAGAACAACAAAGTGGCGAGGGCCGATGGATTGCCGGCCGAGCTTTTCAAACACGGCGGCGAAGAACTGATAAGAAGCATGCATCCGCTCTTTGTAGAATATGGTCGGACGAAAGCATGCCCGACGATTGGAATTTAAGTGTGCTCTGCTCAATCCACAAAAAAGGGAGACCCCACAATCTGCGCTAAATACCGTGGGGTAAGCCTCCTCAACATCACATATAAGGTTCTATCGAGCGTACTGTGTGAAAGATTAAAACCCCCGGCAACAAACTGATTGGACCTTAGTTTGGCTTTAGACCTGGAAAATCATCAACTGACCAGATATTCACCATGTGCCAAAGCTCGGGAAAAGACCAGTGAAGAGAGAATCGACACACACCACCTCTTCGTCGATTTCAAATCTGTGCAAACTGACGTTGAGCAATACTAAAAGCTCCGTCAGAATCGGGAAGAACCTCTCCCTGCCGTTCGATACCAAACGAGGTTTCAGACAAGGCGACTCCCTTTCGTGCGACTTCTTCAATGTACTGCTGGAGAATATAATTCGACCTGCTGAGCTTAATCAAGCTGGTACAATCTTCTATAAGAGTGTACAACTGGTGGCGTACGCCGATGACATCGATATCATTGGCCATAACAATCGCGCCATTAGTTTTACTTCCTCCAGACTGGATAAGGAAGCGAAGCAAATGGGTCTGGAAGTGAACGAAAGCAAGATAAAATACTTGTATATCTTGTCATCAAACAAACAGAACGTCGCACTCCTGGCTTGGCTCTCACGTTACTGTAGACCGTAATAACTTCGAAGTCGTAGATAATTTCGTCTATCTTGGAACCAGTATTAACACGAACAACAACATCACCCTTGAAATCCAACGCAAAATATCTCTTGCCAACAGTTCAATGAAGTAAGAGACAGCAGCTTCGCTGGCTAGGTCATGTCGTTCGAATGAATGAAAACGCACTAGCTCTAAAAGTATTCGACGCAGTACCCGCTGGGGGAAGCAGAGAAAGAGGAAGATCACCACTCCGGAAAGACCGGGTAGAGAAGGACCTGGTTACACTCGGAATCTCCAATTGGAAATAGTGGAAAGAAAGGAATGACTGGCGCGCTGTTGTAAGCTCGGCTATAATAGCGTAAGCGGTGTCTACGCCAATAAAGAAGAAGACTTGTTGTTTTCGTGTTTTACATTTTTGAAAATTTTTAATTCCATAGGTAATTAATAACATAATGCAAAGCACGTAACAAATCAATGGACTTACAGTATGGAGCGAAAATTCTCTTCATAGAGTGCTTTGTAAGATTACGGGTTTTTCTAATTCTGTAAAAGTTTCAAATTACAGTCAGTTGAATCACTTGATAAATACTCAATAGCGCAACCAGAGATTTCTGTTAGGGTTCCTATGAGCTTTTTGATCTCTTGACCCTACCTTCGCTATAAAATTTCAAAAAACCAACAACAAACATTTTTTGCAAATTGTACCAAAGCATAAAACTAGGGCTCTTAAAAATATTCGAATAATCTTAAAACCGTTTATCTAATCGAATAGTCGACGACTTACGACTATCCGGATACTGCAAACCGGATCTTATTATTCTAATAATGCGCTTAATCCGGTTTGTCGATTAGTCGAATACCAAGAACTTTACTTAAAACACTATTTTTGGGAAACGCGTTTATAGATAAATGATAAAATGTTAAGGTTCGGTTTGGGGTTCAATAGCTCGAATGCCAACAAGCTTTCAACCGAATCTTTTATTGGGTATGATTCTAGTTATACCTACATTACAGGTTCATCCCTTTCATATGCAAAGAGCTAATAGCAATGGGCAATACAACTTTCCTCGCTTTGCTTGACAAATCAAACTTTTACCCCAAAGCAAAGCAAGTATGTAGAATGAACGCTTGAACGAAATGAATGCTTTCTGTGCTACTTATATTTCAATAGTTCCTGCCTCTAGAAATCACATATTAAAATTTCAAATAGATATCTCAAATAGTTCTTTAGTTACAGCCATTTAAGGTTTAGCCATTTACTTGAAACGGTCCACCAGCTTTTTTTAAACGCATTTTTTCCCAAACAAAATTTTTCGAATTTGCTGAAGTGATAACTCGAAGACAAAGGCAAATTATATCATCATTAAAATTTGTTAAGCCTATTCTGTATTTGGCTCTACATACAATGACTGAATCGGTTTTTTGATCTGAACAAAAATCGAATTTTGGGCAGGCCTAAAACGACGTTCAAAATTCAACTTTTTATGGATCGTTCTACGAACAATGTTCCAGTTTAACGAGAAGAGTTTATTTTTAGGTTTTATTCATTCATGGAGAAAGCCAGAACCACTGTCACGGCTGTCACATTGGAAGTGCGTCTTAATAAAAACGATGACTGTTGCTTGGTAAAGCGTAAAAAGATGACAATTGCCCAACATTTTTTTTTTGTCTTTACTGCGTTTCTCTTCGATTTGAACATATGTCACAGACAGTTTTAACAAGTGAAAGGCATTCGTCAACGTAACTAGCGAACAAACGAAGAAGAGAGGAAGGAATTATTTGGCAGTGAGAAATTATCAAATCTAACGAGTACTGTAAGCACTTCAATGCCAACGGAGAAACGTATTTTCTCAACGGACAAAGAGTGGACGTAAGTCAGTCTAAACGGTTTTATATGTTTTAAAAGAATATCGCAAAGAGACACAGCAGAGAGTTGTCCATGGCAACAGAAAAAGTTTCAACGAATAAAAGGGAGCAACACGAATACCACGAGTAAGCGAAGAACAACGTTTGAGAATTTTGAAAAAAAACTGTAGACAGAATTGTCAGCAGCATATTTTTTCAATTTTTGGAAGTCGACGAATAAAGTTCAAACAGCACGGAAACGACGGCAAGTGAAATGTCTGTTATGCAGAAGCAAATGGACGAGACGCTTGAATTAGATGGCGACGAAGGAGACGACGAATCGTCCTTGCAGGACGAAAGGTCAGGAGAGGCCTAGCTGTCACAGACAGTTTTAACAAGTGAAAGGCATTCGTTAACAAGCAAGCAAATGGAGTAGTGCTAGCAGGCGCTGGGAAATAAATTAATTGTCTTTTCAATATTTTTTGTATTCGTACAATAATAAATTTAAAATACTTTTTGTATTCGTTTGATAACGATTTAAAATAAACAATTTTGGACATTCTTGATATCAAATAAACAACTTGGGCATTCTTGACACATACTTATTCAAAAGCATATATGGAACTTTTTTGTCAAAGCTCTGTTAATTCGCCTTTATGAGTTTCACTGCGTGCATGTGGTAGTTTCCCGCTAATTCTTTCAATGTATCGGAGTTTCGGTAATCGTGACCTGACGGATTAATACAGATGCGATTATTCAGGGATTACATGGGTTTCCTCGGGTAAAAAACGGTCCTTTTCAACAATTTTTTTTCATATAAAAAAATAAATAGGTATCATATTAGAATTTTTATCATTACAAACATACACTATTAACAAAGAAATTCAGAAAATTTTGGAAAAAAATATTTTCAACTCGCACATTGCGTCGCCGTTTCCGGTGACCTCCCGAAAAACAGATAGTTGTGTTCGGAAAAAAATCCTTTATTCAAGTCTTTAAGAATTATAACTCAAAGACGTGTGTAAAATTTCATGAAGATCGGTTGAGTAGTTCTCGAGAAATCTTCCCAACTGACTTCAAAAACACTATTTCGAGAAAAAGGCGTTTAAAGACGCCACACTTAGCATATCTAGCCTAGAGCGCACAAGTTCTCCGAAACTATTGCTCGGATCATCTTGAAAATTTATAATGAAAAAATAAGACAATAAGAAAATCAATTTAGCCATCAAAGTCGTTAAATATTTTTATTGTTGTGTTAATACTTCAGCTTTTCTATTCCTTATATTCTATGTTCAAATAAAACTAGTGTTCATTACTTATCCTCCTCTTAAGTTCAAAAAAGCATTTTTTTAAATTATAACTTTCATTGAATTCTATATAGTTTTTATTTCCTTGGAGTCAATTTGTTCACTCAACTTTGGGTTTGTGTCTCGCCTAAGCTTGAGATGATAAGATGAAGTAAAATATATACATATGTACATTGTTTCATACAATTTTCTCAAAAATGAGCAAACATATTTACATTAGCGAATTTTGATAAAAAAAGTAACAAAATAAATATAATTTATTTGAAAGAAAACAAGTTTATGGTTTTATCAATACTTAAATAGATGTGTGTTATTAAAAAAATTATTATTCTTAAAAAAAGGCAGATCCAATAAATAAAGAAATAATGAAAAAAAGATGTGTGTAATATTGTTTAAAATTTATTTTTTAAAAGCTTTCTATTTAAAAGTGCTCAGTTTTTGACAGAAAAAATATAACTAAGCTTAAAAATATGCTAAACAGGCAATAATGCCGACAAACCAAATTTTCAGTTTAATTAATTTTTGTATTTTGATTCTATCATAGTGTATATTCCAACTTTAAATAGCATTAAATTTAAAGTTTAGCAACAAAATAATTAGTTTTGAAACCAAAAAATCACAATCATCTCTTTTAAAAGCAAAAATAAAAATTTCCTCATGTCTTATGACAAAATTGTTGTTAAAGCAACTTTGTAAAAACTATAAGTTTATAAAATATTTAAATATTAAAGATCAAGTGCGATCGCTTTGTATATCCAGCGCCTAAAACTATGCCAAATATAGTGCAGAGCCGCCTAGCCGCCTTACGCTATCATTACCAGATATAACCAAATCTTACTGATTTGCTGATTCATTTTACGATCTTAACAAGTGAAGTGCGTATTTTCATTTAAACGTTTGTACCTTAAATAACAAACAAATAGATTAAATGATGTTAACAACATTAAGAGCGTCTGCAAGGCGGCAAAGTTCAACGGCATTTGGTAAATTGCAAGATTTTTCAGAGTTTTATGAGATGCTATGACGCCAAATGCAGACTTTTGGAAGACATTTAGTGCAATGTGTATTATATAAATATGTGTGTGTGTATGTCTTCAGTACCTTAAAATGGAAATTAATTTCACAATTCGACTATTTTCGAGTGTTAGCAAAAGCGACTATTTTAGAAAAAAGATGTTTATTGTTCGCTTTGCCACAACATCTTCACAAAAACCGGTAAATAATCAGCTATATATTTATGTATATGTCGGTGTACACCTTTTTAATGGTGAGTCGAAAGACGACATACTGGACTAAACTGACAAAAGCCGGTAAAAACCGATTCACCATACGCATACACCCATATCTACATACATACATATCTACAAACAAATGTATCTTCACGGAATTTCGCAACGCTTGTGGCACAGACCGTTACTCGGTGTGCGGTCGTTAAATGCCGAAGAACGAACTGTAGCTTTTATTACAGAATAAAGTCAATCGATTCGGTCGTTGTACACACTCGCACACCTACTTTGATATATGTATTTATGTAAATATGCACGAGTGTGTGACTGCGCTGTCAGCGCCAGCGTTGAGGCGGCGTGACGCGATAATGAATTGAAAACTGATAGCCACAGAGGCCGGCGCCAACGTCAGCGCTAAGTTCAACAATATTTACGCGAGCATAAATGACAAATTTAATTGGCGACGCTGTTGGCGCACGAGACACGAAGCAATCAACGCGCAGCAGCGTCGCAAAGACTAGTGGGAACGCGTCATCGCGTGTATATAAATGTGTGTATGTTTGTAAGCACCGAAGATCGCTTTGCAAAATGTGAACTTGAAGATCATAATTGTGTGTATGTATGTATTTCTGCTTAGCATTGCAAAAGCTGAGGTGTTTTGAGTTATATTTCAATTTATTTATATTTTTATACGCGCGCATGTATTTGTAAATATTTTTATTAGCTTGTTTTATCGGATGTTCCGTAAGTAATTACTACGCGTATGATAAACTTAATTGTCCTCAATTGTTTTTTAAATTACTTGTGGAACGCGTATCAAATGCCAAGCGTAGTAAGTAATAAAGATATTCAATTGTTGCATTTGTAGTGGCCTTGTTGCAGTCTTAGAGCGCGAAATAGTTTTAAGAATTTATATTATTTGCTTTTCCTGTATACAGATACGCACACACACGCACACGCTCATAGTTCACAGCATTATTCAAATGGAGCACACGGTGCGTATGAGTGACTTTTTCACTTAATCATTGCTTCTGAGCGTGCTGGAATAAATGCAAATATTTACATTGGTATTATTTTAAGTGACTTGCATCACGAGTATCACGTTTGAAAGTAGCGATAATTATGGCAAATAAAATTAAATTCCACGAATTATATGGTAAT
The DNA here is from genome assembly GCF_024586455.1 of Bactrocera neohumeralis. Lineage (NCBI taxonomy): Eukaryota > Metazoa > Arthropoda > Insecta > Diptera > Tephritidae > Bactrocera > Bactrocera neohumeralis. The sequence continues at coordinate 8,174,686 of NC_065922.1, read as the reverse complement.
GTTTGTAAGTTATTCTTTTGAATAAAAGTATGCAACAAACTATAGTTATGCATTAAGTAATAACGGGAACGGTTTTATTGAGCGAATATATAAAAGCGAATAATTAAATCAATAATATTCAAGTTGCAATAAAAACAATTATATATAATAAAAAATAAAATGTATTAACGGTACTTTTACAAAACTAGTTTTTTATAATATATGAATGTAATGAGAATAATAGATTTTTAAATAAATGATGCACAACTTAGAAAGTGGAATATAAAGCAATCATAAATAAGTTCACGCGGTGCAGGTGCTAATACAGAAATGTTATGTTAGTAAGTGCATAAGAAAATTAAACAATGATTTTATCTTAGAAAATTATTATTTAAACTGTTAAAAATGTATTTTCAAGACATATAAGCTTATTCATACAGAATTATAATTAAATGGAGTTAGTCATTATAGTACAATTCTACATATAAAAATCTAGTAACTTATACTAAAATTTAATTTAAAAAGAAAAATAAAAAATTAAAAATGTATGCATACTACTTACGATTTACATATATGTATTACATTTCCTGCCATTGCTACAATATTTTTGTTGTAAAAATTTTAATGGTTTTTTTAAGTAGTTTTAGGACAAAATTTTTAAAGATGTATTGTAGTAAGCAATAAATATTAAAAAAATAAAACAATTTTAGAAGCGTTTTTCTCGAAACGCTGTTTCAGTGAAGAAAATTTCTCCAAAATGACTGGACCGATGGACTTGAAATTTCAAACGACCTTCTTAGATACATATATTTTTCCAGATAATGATCCAAATATATAATTTTTGATCATGTTTTCGAATTTTTAAGGCTCTTTGAAGTGTAAATAACAATTGAATACATTTTTTTTTCAATTATTATTAAATCTTTACAGACCCCGACAAGCAACCAATTAATGCCAAATGTCACAAAATGTTTTTTCAAATAAATAAATAACAATGTTCTGTGTTTATTGTGGCAATAATTTCTAGAATGACTGCGTGAAAGCTTTTTTGTTTTAACTTACAGTTTTTTGAGTTGGCAAAACAATAGATACCTGCTTCGCGAATTTGTTTAAAAAGAAAATAAAAACAAGTAAAATAAGTTGTCCCGAACATTTTATACACTCGCATGATAAAGTGATAATCGAGATTTCATAATTGTCATTTAATATTTTTCAAATACCTATTTTTTAAGTTTTATTCCGCTATCATTTGGTTGAATGTATTTGTATATTATATAGAGAAGGCATCAGATGGAATTCAAAATGGAAGAAAGCGTGGTTGTGAACCGATATCACCCATATTTCGTACATGTCATCAGGGTGTTAAGAAAATATTATATACCGAATTTCATTGAAATCAGTCTAGTAGTTTCTGAGATATGGTTTTTGGTCCATAAGTGGGCGACGCCACTCCCATTTTCAATTTTTAAAAAAAGCCTAGGTGCGGCTTTCTTCTGCCATTTCTTCCGTAAAATTTAGTGTTTCTGATGTTTTTTGTTAGTCGGTTAACGCACTTTTAGTGATTTTCAACATAACCTTTGTATGGGAGGTGGGCGTGGTTATTATCCGATTTTTTCCATTTTTGAAATGTATATGGAAGTGCCTGAGATACGTACAAAAAACTTAGTAGGGGGCGGGGCCACGCCCACTTTTCCAAAAAAATTGCGTCCAAATATGCCCCTCCCTAATGCGATCCTTTGTGCCAAATTTCACTTTAATATCTTTATTTATGGCTTAGTTATGACACTTTATAGGTTTTCGGTTTTCGCCATTTTGTGGGCGTGGCAGGGGGCCGATTTTGCTCATCTTCGAACTTAACCGTCTTATGGAGCCAAGAAATACATGTAATAAGTTTCATCATGATATCTCAATTTTTACTAAAGTTACAGCTTGCGCGGACGGACGGACGGACAGACAGACATCCGGATTTCAACTCTACTCGTCACCCTGATCACTTTGGTATATATAACCCTATAGTTTTAGGACTTACAAACAACATGTGAACAAAACTATAATATCTCCTTAGCAACTTTGTTGCGAGAGTATAATAATTTCCCAAGCTTACACTCATATAAGGCATTATTTTGTATAAATTATCAAAATATTTTATTTTAGCTACATTTTAGTCGAAATTTGCATATTTATATTACCGATAAGCAACGTTATTTATGTCTCATAAATTATTAATTTTGCTTTTAAAACATTACTGTAAAGCTTTCGCTAAAGCGGCACGAGTAATTGTAGTTCCAAACGCCACGTATAGCTGCATAAAATTGTGTAGATATAAAGATGATAAATATTTAACATATATTTATTTTTGTGGTTTTCTTTTGTGTTGATGTAACGAGTTTTGCAATAGAGACGCTACAAAAGTAGGCCGATAGGGACAGCAAATGATGCCTTATTTTTTCCAATCTTTTGGCATTTCTCTTCAGTAAGATTTGCCATTTCATCATACAAAGATATACGATCCAACAACGAGTCAAAATTATTAAAATTTAATACCGAAATTGTTGCGTCTTTTCATTGGGGTGTTTTTTTTATGTGGCGGGTCCCAAACCCAGCGCACAACCCTATGTAGGGATGTTTCGCCTTCTCAAATCGCCTTCAAACGGATCCAGAGGATACTTGGTCAAAGATCGGAAGAAGAAAGAAAAAACTCTCAGCTCTGAAAGTATTCGACGCAGATGAAGCAAGGAAGAATTTCACTCCGTTGGAAGGACCAGGTGGAGAAGGACCTGGCTACGCTTGGAATATCCAATCACGTAGCAAAAAGAAGAAAACTGGCGCGCTGTTGTTAATCGGCTATAATCGCGTAAGCGATGTCTACGCCAATTAAGAAGAAGAAGATAATCACCGAAATTTATAGTCAGTAGCTTCAACTTTAAGAGCGCTACGTCCAATTTATGGTCGTCAATGTGGCCAATTTCGCGAAAAGACTTGGCCTACATCCTTACAAAATCAAATTAAAGCAAGAACTGAAGCCACTTGACATTCAAAAATCGTCGTATGTTCGTGAAATGATCGGGATTTTGATCGAAAAATCATCTTCAGCGATGAAGCTCATTTCTGGCTGAATGGCTTCGTCAATAAGCAAAATATCATTATTGATCGGGCAGCAATCCACACGTACTCCATGAGTCTACATTGCTTTCCGAAGAAATTACGGTTTGTGGAGGTTTATGGGCCGTACTTTTTCCATGATGATCCCGACCGGCACGTTACTGTGAGTGGGAATCGCTACCGCTCAACAATAACCGAATATTTTTGGCACGAATTGGATGATTTGGACTTGGACAACATGTGGTTCCAGCAGGACGGCGCCACAAGCTACACAGCGAACTGTCACAATCGATTTATTGAAAACCAAGTTTGGTGAACGTGTTAACTCCCGAAATGGCCCAGTCCATTGGCGGCCTCGGTGCGATTTGACGTCGTTAGACTATTTCCTGTGGGGCTACGTCAAGTCTATGGTCTGTACCAACAAGTCAGCGACGATTGATGAACTTCGTACCAATATCGAACGTGAAATTGCAGCAGTATCGGCCGATTTATACTTGTAAACCGTCGAAAATTGGGCTCAGCGTCTGGACTTCTGCAAGCGTGTCCGTGGCCATGCAAAATAAATCGAATTCTATACGTAATGGCATCAAATGTACTTTCACAGGAATAAAGAATTTCATAGCTATCTCAAACCGAACCTTTTGTAGCGATCTTATTGAAAAACCGGTTACATATCGTCACCTGAAATGCAAAATAACATATCATCAAAAAATTCGAAATTGAGTGTCTTATTGATTACGCTTCACTACTTCAAATTACATACATAATATTACATACATGTATGTTCAACATTTTCAGGTTCTGCGGTCAGATATAAACCAGTTTTAACCAATATTAAAATTTTGTTTCACTGCCACTGTGAATTTCCGAAAATGTTGTTACGTTATTTTGCATTTCAGGTGACGATATATTATATGATGTAAGATATTGGATAACAAAGTATGAAAGTTGTCTTCAAAAATCTGAAAAATATTTACATTATAATATGAGTAAAAATGGAAAAAATTTAAATAGTCAAATATTAACATAAGAGTAACATATTATAGCATTTTGGAAATATATTTTAAAGTTTCGTGCTTCTCCTTACAGCTTTGAAAAACAGCTGTTAAGCGAAAAAAAGTATACATTATACGAAAATATTTCACAAATTATGTGAATGTTGTTTAGATTTAGAAAATTATTGTAATCTCTTTTAGTTTAGGATTTCTCGAAAGAGTAATCTCATTATGAATATTTTTTTCGTTAAACAGCTGTTTTGAAAGGCTTTAGGTTTCATACATTAAAGAGCCTATAAAACCTATGAATATATTTTAGTTACAAAATAATATTTATATATGAATTTATATACATAATTTACCTTTATTTATTTATGGTATAAAATATTTTAATAATCATAAAATATTTAAAAATCAAATAATATTAAAAAATAAAATAAATATGAAAACAAACATTTTTCTTTCATAATTATTAAAAATTTAAGCACCCTTCGAGACATGCAATAAATTATAAAATCAATAAATCAGTATCTCTAATTCATCAAAACTTATTTTTTGCAAATCATAAGGTGTTTATTTTGTGAGTGTGCCGGTTCAACCCAGTCTGAATGAATTTCTTTACGCTGTTAATCATCATTTCATTGTAGAAATGCGCACACCCACTTCAAATTACACATTTGCTTGTCTGGCTAATCTTATATGCGGTTAAAATTTATACTTCATACATATGCAAACACAAAAATAAAACACGTGTGTCTACGCTGCCGAAGAGACGACGAAGCGCACCGCGGCGTCGGCAGCACCATAAACAGGAAATTTTGTACTTAATATACGCGTGCAGAGAACTGAAGCTCCCAGTTGTAAACGGACAACCGCGAGGCACGCCAACGATCCACCAAGTGACGGCTCTGGAGCAGCCGAATAGCGAAATAAACAATTAATACCATTCATCGATTTGCAACCGACACCAATTGTTATATGTAAGTGCGCTGCAACGATTCAACCATTGCAACCAAAAATAAAATACAAGAAACACTTATGCACTTGTGCTCAGTTTGCTACGCTCGCTGAGTTTCATGGTAAAAGAGCGCACCAAAATAGTGTGATAAAACGCGTGAAATCGTTGTGAATAAAATCGCAAAAAACCATTTCTCCACCAGTCGCTGCTGCCGGTAGTGTCAACGGTATTCGTTGTTATTGCTGCTACACACGAGTGTCAAACAGAAGTGACGAGTTCGAATACTCATTTTATTTAGTCAACGATTTTTCACAATTTAGTGGTGTATATTAGGCCCAGCCGCCTGATGCAGCGCTCAGTCAATTCCGCAAAGTCCAACGGGTAACAACGAAGTGCACACCAACTCACTTACCAAACTGTGGCCACCGCTGTCTTCGCTTTCGCTTAAATGAACAGGCAACGCGTCGCTGAAACGTAGGAAAAAGAAAATCACATAAAAACACTGCCAATGTTAGCAAGTAGCGGGTGTACAATATAAAATATTTATACATTTTCACAAAATTCTATACAAAGTAGTTATACAAATACGACAGCCAGTCATTACAAATACAAGGACATTATACAATTTTTGAAGTGCGCAGTGCTATTTATGAAAATTATTTAATTTTAAAAATTAAAAAAAAATATATATTAACAATATTGTAAAGCGCCAGCATTTTTGCGCATTAAACGTGCCGTTGTGAAGGTAGTCACTGCCAAAGCAAATATAATAAATTTAAGCAAAATTCATTTTACGTGCAAAACCAAATCCAAAGTCAAATATAAACACGTGAAAACTTAAGCCCACAAGCAGGTATTACAAATTATAACGGCGTACTTATGTGATAACATTTTTTAGGATTACAAAAGTAAACAGTGCTTTTTATTGAAGCTGTTAATTAATAAAGCCAGTGGAGCCTATCAACCTCGCGCATGCAGACATTGCGAATAATTATAAATTATATATAATTTTAAATCCAGTTGTGTGAAACAGTTAAATAAAAGCGCTTTAAGGTCATTAGTTACACCAGTCCAGTTATATAAAAGTGTTAAGCAAGGCAGCGTACTCACCAAAGACTCGTACAATATGGAGATGCGTTCGAAACTGGGCAGCTTTGAGCTGAAAGATTGCAGTGCCGAAAGCGCCGCTGAGCGTTGTAAGTAATCATTTGTTGTAAATATTTTTTAATCACTTTCATACCTTCACAGCCATATCGAAATTGTGTCAAACCGCATTCTCGCTTATTCGTTGTATTTACTATACATAATTACAAAGCATACGTTTGTATGTATGTATGTAAACACATTGCATACATACTTATGTATGTATGTCTGTCTGTATAAATAAATGACATTGAATAAATGTCTGTACTAGTATTAGCACGAATGCATTGTTTTTTAGTCAAGCGACACGGAAGTGTTACGGCAAGCATTAAGTTCTAAGTTCTTTACTTTTTTCGTACTTACATAAAGCAATAAGTTGGAAAAAAAATTAATTAGTAAATATTTACAATTAAAAAATAGAAAAAAATAAGTTGAAAAAAATTAAAAAAAAAACGTAAGATATTATGAAAAAAAAACATAAGATACTATATAAGGTGATCAGCTATTAAATTGTATGCATAAAATGTCATAATTAAGGGCTTATATCCAATTGTGAATTTAATTTTGTTTTGCAGACACATAAACACATAAGTATATCAATTACATTATTTATATAAGATTTTCGAAAAAAAAGTATCGAAGATACGACTGATTTTTTTTACATAGTGTAATTGGCTTCTAAAATTCTAGAAGCGTTTTGCTCGAAAGGTTATTTTAGTGAGGAAAATTTATCCAAAACGGCTTGACCGATCGACTTGAAATTTTCAAACGACCTTCTTATAGACATAATTTTCAGATAATGATGCAAGAATAAACTTTTTGAAAATGTTTTCGATTTTTTAAGCTTTTTCAAAGTGCAATATTAAAAAAAAACGGTTTTAAAAATTGTTATTTTTTCAAAAATTAAAATTTTTTTCAAATCCAATTTTTTTCAAAAATTAAAATTTTTTTCAAATCCAATTTTTCCAGCAGCTCTAAAATGAAAATGTTTTTATTATCTGAATTCGTCTAAAGTAATAATAAATCCTTTTGGTTTTTGGGTTTGAAATAATTTTAAGCAGAAAACTCTCCCTCACCGGTAGACACCTTTTTTGGTCCTGTTTTTGTTGTTGTAGCTGTAGAAAAAGTCCCTGAAGTATTTTCGCGGAATGATGCCGAAGTTACAGTCCTTGGCCAGATAAAAGTCGAGGTCTATTCCGGCTACTTAGACCCAACTGTGGTGGGAAATAGTTTCTTAGAGGTACTCCTCGGGATCAAAGAAATCCAAAATTTTAAAAATGAAAGATTATTAAAATACCTTAAATTCTGTAAATGTTCATTATTTTATTTTACTTGATGAGTAAAATGCCTATTCAAAAATAAAAAAAAAATACAAAACATTGCAATTTTACTGACTTGCAAGTGGATATTACCCTATAAGCATTATTATTTTTTAAAATAATTCAATTAATATAATGCAATATTTTTTTATTTTAGTATAAATAATAATACAATGAAAGCCGTCTTTGCTATACGGTCAAATGAAAGAGAATACTGAAGTAAGCCGAACAAATTACTCACAATATAGCATTAATACCCCCTGCAAAAACTTTAATTGTCACATACTTATATAAGATTAAATTATTTTGTTACGGTATAATAATTTATTTTTTGATAATTTACAATGCTTTTTGAGCATTTCCACAATTAAGAATTAATATTGCATTTAGCGAGTATTGACTTTTTTCTTAAATTCTTTGTTTGAGTTCTTCCAAAATTCACATTTGAAGATAACAAATATAAATCAGTAGTATTTTGCTAGAAGCAGTTGGAAATTCCAAGCAATAAGTGGCTCTTGAAGCAAGTACCTGGGAATTAGATGCTAAAACTGAGAGTAAAATAAACACTTTTCACTTATCCCTATGCATTTATAGGCACAGTGCCTGCCAACAGCCCACTTCAATGTGGGAATTTTGAGTAAATATATCACTTTTTACAATGTAAACAAGCGCAAGTATTTAAGTTGTAGCTGGTCACCTTATTCATAATTTATATTCTACAACAAACACAAATAAATTAAGTTTATAGCAGAATATATAATGCATTAGTGAAATAATTTTGAACTTCAGTGCCAGTAAACGAAGCCTGAAAAAAAAACAAGTAGCCATATAGTTTTCTAATAAAAATATATACAAATAAGCATTGAAGATCCGAAACATATGCGAAATAAAAGAGAAATGAAAGAAAATTCATTAAAAAACTGAAACCAATCGACGATTGTTTTTCTTAAACCGAATGGAAATAAGATATGAAGCGCATGCAATGCAATAACCCTGAGCGCATGACTCAGCGTATTTAAGTTCAACACGTCTCAGTTACAGGTCGAGTGTTTTGGGTAAGCGCGCTGGCAATAAAACGCCAGACAGAGGTATGTTTGTAGCAGCGCTGTGCACAATCAGCAATCATTTATATTTTGTCGCGTGAATTATAAAGCTTTTTATTACTAAGGTTACTGTTTTGTTTATAAAAATGTCAGTACTCGTCGCATTAATTGCTTTACAACACAAATTAATATATGTGCATATAATCTATTGATTACTTGATTTACATATATACACGAAAGCAATTAAAAGTGTAAAGCAACGACTGCTATTAAGAATACAATTATTTCACGGGGAATTACTGAAGTCGTTACCACCGGAAAGCACACACACAGGCAAATATATAACAGTTAATTGTCACAAATAAAATCGCTTTAAGCAATAAAATGCTTATATAACAGCATTGAATACACGTTTCTCTATAATTATTTGCTGTAAAATCATGAAATTGTTCTATTAAAGGAATTTATTTGTGTGCCGCTTGAATTTGAAAAATGCGGAACACCCTGCTGTAGCCATGACGACATACTTCCACAACAATGGTTAGTGATTTTGCGCTTATATTTTACTATGATTTATACATATGTATGTATACACCGATTTGTTTTATGCTTTAACTGTTTATTTAGCAGTGTCAGACATTGTCCCAGGTCAAGGCAGTCTGGCAGCAACCCCCTTTTTGTCGTTAGTATGTGTGTGTATGTGGATTGGCGAATTTCCTTATCTATTCGCACACGCTCTGCGAACTCGCCTACATACGTATTTACTTATGTATGTACATACATAGTTATTATGAGCTCATATGCTTGTTTGTATGTGCGTGTGCAAACTCAATACAGCGCAGTCAATGCTCTGAGTATTTCAGTGTACACACATACATATATGGGTTTACATGTATGCACTTTTTCTGCGATGATTTTCAATGAATTTTTATTTAGCACTCAAACTTTTACGCTTATCTATTATGCATTAAAGTGATTATAAACACTAATTGCTTGTATTTATTGCCTTTTGGTTTGTATTTGCCTGTAAATATTATGCCGAAGCGGCCCATAGCCGGTTTCTACGAGCTTTAAGCGGAAATATTGTCTCTTGAAGTACTGAAAATCTGAAAATGTTCACTTTCTGGAAACGCATAAATTACGAAACTGTGCACATAACATTATTTCAACTCCATGCACTTTGGAATATGATTTAGGGGTAGATTGAATAAACACCACTGTACATACATATTGCATAGATAATGTTAATAGGGGTGAAAATGATTTGAAAAATACAAAATCTTTTTTTTTCATTTTGGGCATTATTAAAAATGAGTACATAAAATCAACCACTAATGTACATATGTATGTATGTACATATGTACATATATCGTCAGCTAAAATGCAAATTAACGTAACATCATTTTTCATAAGTTTACAGACGAAGGTAAAACGATATAATAGAAACCACTCATATTGAAACAAAACTTGAGTTTTGGTTATAAAAAGGTTATATATTGGTTATTATATCTGACAGCGGTTTTCGATTTGTTTTTGATGCTATACTATTTTGCATTTTAGGTGACGATATACATACATACATATGCATTCGTTTTAATCCGCAATTGTGATTTAAAAGCCTCTTTCTTAGTTATTTAGCAGGCGAACATTAACTTTTTCTATAAAAGAGCCAAATTTTGATCGGTCAGTCAAAATGGGAGCTATATGCGACAGTAGGCAGTTCTGAAAAATTTGTGGGGAGATTTTACCGTTACATTGGACAACAATTCACGCAAAATGTCATAAAGGTATCTTGCCGAATAAAAAAATTTTGATGCAAGGACTTGATTTTGATCGGTCCGATATCGGAGCTACCGACAAATGAGCAGCTTCTTGAGGAGAAAAGGACGTTTGCACAATTTCAAAACGATATCTCAAAAACTGTGCGACTAGTTCGCTTATATAAGTTAGTGGATCGACCCTCATCTCAACTCCCTTAAAGCTGTAGTAACTAAATCTATGGAAAGCGTCCGCTGATCGCATACCTGACACCATCAACAACAACCTGTTTATTTCCACTTTGTATTTGCGTAGGCTTGATAGGCTTAGTTTTTTAAGCAAAAGAAATTGTATCAAATCAGAAAAAGAATCAGAATAAATGTGACTGCCGAAGTGAGCACATTTCTGGTTTTTTAATTTTGATTGCCGAAGTTTCCGGTTTTTTAATTTATACAGACAGACGCGGATACAGATGGCCAGGCAGACGGGCATGGCTAATTTGAGTCAGCTCGTCTCGCTGATCATTTATATAATACCTTATAAAGTTTCCGACGTTTGTTGTTGCTGTTATTGTATTTGAAACTTCAGTGCCAGTAAATGAAACCTGAATCAAAAACTAAAACAATTAGCGTCTTCCACGTTTCCTTCTGGGTGCTTCAAACTTAGTGGTAAACAAAACTATCAGGGTTCAGGGTATAAAAATATGGGTTAGGATTTGCAACAATATTATTGCAAAAATCCATGCGGCTAGTTAAGCTTGATAAATATTATCAGCACATTTAACACACGTGTTACTTATATTAGTACACAATACTCGCGAATTTTCAAAAATTTTATGAATTTAATCAGTTAGTATTTGGTTAGTTGGCGCTGATAACGCACAAAATAAAGAAATCATTGCGCGTACGAGGCAAATTGTGTGATTCTCGCGAATATTAAACAAAAATAGATATGTATGTATGTACAAATATAATAAGAAAATATTGACATACATATGTATGTAGTATATATCATACAGCAACAGTCGGCTAACATGTGAACACACACATATGTACATACATAAGTCTGAATATTATTATATGTATGTGAGTGTGTACACTGCGTATACTTACTTTTCTCCGAAGAAGTACTCGGTTTCTTATCATTAATAGTAACATAGTAACAGCGGAGACAAGCTCTTTGGCTCAGACCCAGTTGGACAAAGACAAAATGTAAATATGTTATGCGTAGTGCATAAGCTTTCGCACAAATGTGGCGTTTAAAGCTAAAACATACATTTTTGTTGTTTTCTTATAATGAATCTGATAAGACACATCAAAGTACAAGCACGCACACATGTGTATGTGTATATGTTATACATATGCCTGTATATTTCTGAATCACAACAGTGATGACCACCGAATGGAGGCGGCAACGCAAGTATCAACAGTGAGCAGCAATAACATACATACATAAGTATATTTCTATATATGTATGTATGAATATAATTGCGCTAACAAACTCTTCTGAAAAGCAAAAATATTGCGAATTATATTTAAAACAACAATTTTACATTGAATGTATATAAGTAAGTAGAGGGAAGTGCACATAATTTTCTAGAAAATCGTTGCAAACTAATAATTTGCATAATAAACAACAAAAACAAATAAAATTATTCGTCTACGTCACAAAATATATTTATGACTGTACATAATTATTTTTATATCATACTTATGTATTATACATACATACCTACAAAGAGAATATGCCGCCAATTCTCACTCTATTCGACGTACGAATCATAAAACAACAACAATCATAATAATACAACTCTTTTTGCGCGTGCTTCGCACATACACACTTTAATTTATGTGACTGAGTACTTATATACATGTATATTTATATGTACAATGTTACAAAAACACGAAAAATGTGTAAATTGCTCAAATTTGGCACTCTCAATGAGAATGATAGCAATACACGGACATTAGTACACTCATAGCGAAATGGTTTTCACAACTTATTTCACAATTTTTTTAATGATTTAAAATAAGTTGTTTCTGTTTTATTATTCTTATTAAAAATTATTTATTTTTCGAGTTACATGTAATCTCTGACGGCACTTAAACGAAGGTTCTCCACTGTTGCAGTGAATGAAACTTAAAAAAATTTAACACTAGAAGATATTATCTGTTTAATAACACTATTCAAAAAATCTGAAGAAAAAATTTGCGGCTGATGTGTAAAGAGGAATGTGGGGTATTTGAGGGGTCCTGATTACGTATTTGAGTTTAAAACTCTTCCATCACGTACAGCTATTTTTGACATTTTAGTCGATGTTGTAACGGTTACTTAATTCCATTAAGATGATAAGGATTAGATAAGATGTCGTCAGCGTCATCCAACTCTAGGCCCAGGAAACGTGCTGTTTCGACGGGGTCGGACCAAAGGACCAAAGGGAGAAGGGTGTCAAAGAGTAGGGTTAGCAAGGCATGCAAAGGATGGCTTGTGTCATGCGGGGACTCAATGCATGTTGGACATATGTTTGATATGTCAGTGTCATTCTGAATATTCGGTACCGCTCCAAGCAGGTGACTGCAGGGATGGTTTCTGCGAAAGCACATCAGCAGAAACTGCTTGAAGAGAAGTTCATTATACATACGGACCTCACTATGCAGGTGTTCAATGGGATACATCAAGAGGCATCCTGTCGTAGTCCGGAGTGCAGTATTCTGTCATGTTTGCAGTTTCCTCGTCTGCGTTTCACTGCATCCAGGCGACCATATTGGTGCGGCGTAGTTAAGAACCGGCCGACTGATTGCCTTATATGTTGCCAACAAAGTTTTTCTGTCCTTTGCCCTATGTGCTGCCGGCTAGCGACTTGAGGATTTTGTTACGGCTCTGTACTTTGGCAATAATCGTGGTCATGTGAGGAGTGAAGAAGCGACAAAAGTCACACCTATGTAAATTTTTAGGGTTATTGACAGTCGGAGTCTTAACGCCATCAGTTCAAACAACTATTTGAGGTTTCAATTAAAAATTTTATTATACTCGTATCACTCTTATACCGTTATACCTATCGAAATATGGAAAATCCACTTTTTTTATTTCGTTTTTATTATGTGTCCATTAATAGATAATAAGTTTTTTATTTATTTTTTATTATTATTATTTATAATTTGTTTTTATTGTAAAAATTGCATATTAAGAAAATAATAAATAAATATCGAACGCGGCTAGAACTAATTGTTCTGAAAAGCTTAAATAAATATCAGTAAATATAGCTCAAAAATATTTAAATATTTGTAAACAACGGTAATTCCAGCATATTTATCGACTAAATCAGGCTTTTTACTATACTTTATAAAAAATATTTGCGTGCATTTATTCAGCTTCATTTTTCTATCGATAACAGTTTCATTACTTACATAGCTCATTTGCAAACATGAAAGCTTTATTTACATAGAATAAATAACTCCATTTCCTGGTTGAGCTCTTGAGTGCTTTCTACAAGAGAGTATTCAGAGTATTCTACTGTTTGTTTGGGAATATGACGCTTTTGTTCACAAAGAATTTGATGATGATAAACAGTACGAGGTAATAATACTATAAAAGCAATAAAAACTGCATGTGCAGGGCCAAGGTCACTTTCGGCATAAACTAAACGCAAATATGGATAGAATATCAATGTTTAATGTGGAAAAAATCAGTGACTGGTAAGTGTATGCGCGTAATAAAATTATCTAGAAAATTATTGATAATTATTATTACTGATAAACCGTGTTGGGAATTTTGCACTGACATGAGTTGTGCATAAAAGTTAATTTCGAAACTTAATTTTGTTTTAGTTATTTAGATAAATATTATTATTATTATTTAGTAAAAAAATGTTCCAATCTTAATATTCTTTTGATACTTATTTAAATGTAAATATTAATATATTAAAACATTTTTTTGTAATATTTTTTTTTTAATAAAAAAATCAGCAAATTTATTTATTATTTATTTAGGCGCAACATTTACTTCACAGCCTAACCAGACTGTTGCTTAATTCGTATCCGAAACACAAAGCACAAAGTCTTTTTATCACTCTCGCTCTCTCAATTTTTCGCAAATGCAGTTGAATTCGCCACGTGCTTTGTCTGTTATTCAATTTGTCAATATTGCCGCTGGCAAGTAGAACGCACGTGTGAACAATTAACATAGGCACATAAAAATATGTTTGTAGGCACGTGTCAACGCATTTGTGTGTGTTTGTTTGTATGCGTGAACTTTACTTTAATATTATAGTTTACTATGCATTTTGAACTTTTATTTATCCGCAATCACATTGGCACCACTGTTTTGGCGCCATCGAGCGTGTCGTAGAGAGTAGCTCAACACGCGCCACTCTCAATAGTATGAATGTATTGTGTCATTCGCTGTCATATTAAAATTGGTGGAAAATGTGTTCATGATGAAAAAGAAAATTGTTGCTTGATCGCGGAATTAGCAATGTTACCTTGAACTGCTCAAGTATATGAAAACGGTATCTGTATTATATGTATGTATATATGGTATGTATGTTTGTAGCCCACGAAATGTAGTATTAATTGCATTATCATTGTATGCTGTTGACAATTCTGAATGCAATATATAGACTTATGCAGTTGTGCATATATACATAAGTGAGTTTACTGTTACATAGCTACACAGAATTCATGACATTCAGTTTATGTACCGTAGACATAGAAGACTATGTATATCGTCACATAAAATGCAAAATAACGTAACATCACTTTACATAAGTTTACAGGCGAAGGAAAAGTGATATTATAGAAACCACTCATATTGAAACTAAATTTGAGTTTCGGTTATAAAATGGTTATATATTGGTTACAAAATGGTTATATATTGGTTATAAAATGGTTATATATTAGTTATATCTGGCAACGATAGCTGAAAATTTTATGCTACATATGTACATATATGTATGTATGTATATAATATGATGTAGAGAATCATAAGCAATAAAAAACTCTAAATCGATTGTTTTGCTGATACGTTGTTCTGCATTTTAGGTGATGATATATACGTACATCTATTCATGTATATGTATGTAGTTATTTGCAAAACTCTCCAATTATCGCTAGTAATTACCAAAATATTTACACAGTTCTTAATTCGCAAGTGGGTGCCGCAGTGTGCGTGTATGCTCTTGCTTTGGAAATATAATGTAGCTCCCAACGCACTTAATGTAGAACTTGTGTACTCACATTATCTAAATGAATTTAATGACATTTTTTTTAAGTAAAACGTCCGACATAATTTCCTGCTGCGTGTTTTATTATCGTGATATTATTATCTAAATACTATTATCAACTAAATGTACTACAGTTAGGGGAGACATATGCAGATATATGCTCATTAGGGTGAGCAAGAAAAACATTAACCTATCGAATTTATGTTTTAAAATATTAATAAAAATTACGAAAAAATATCACTGAAGGCAGCTTCTATGGCTTAAAATTAACAGTAGTCGGTGATCATTCAAGGTTTCCCACTTAAATGGCACGTAAAAAATCTTTTTTTTTTATAAGGAATACCATAACTTTTGAAACCTTTAGTAAAAAAATTTACATTTCGGATTATTGTAGAATTTAAAATTTCTTAATTAATCCGTCTCAAGGGAATTTTTGAATTCGTATATTAAAAAGCGGTGAAAAGTGTATATCGTTTGCTTACTGTAAGTAGTCATAACTCCCGAAATGGGATTTTTGACTAAATTATGTTAATTATTCAAGAATAACTACAATAAAGCTTTCTATTGTGTCAAATTGTCATGTTTCTTTGCTAATAGTTTCTGAGTGGGAAATATACATTCCGTTACTATTCCTTAGAAAGCGAGTCAAACTTGAAAGCTTTCTCTCGAAACACCAAACTTTCAATTACAGCGGTCTTGCAGTAAACTAAAGTCATATATGTATGTATGTATGTATATATTGTAATATATGTATGCATAAGTATAATTTTACCGTTATTTTTGCAAACGTTTACCTATATATAATTTCATAATCTCATACATAAGTGTGTAATTGCCAGTCCAATTGATTACTTTGGCATTTATGGCGGTAGATCATCAAACAATTTATTGGTTGACAGCCAATCTCTTCAATATGAGATTAAATTCAAATTAATAACGGCGATGACAGCGGCTTGTTATTATTATACAACATGACACTTCACTTTATCACACTTCGTTACATTGTTTATGATAGTATAACTGCTAAATGCAATAAAAACAATTGACAAACATACATATATCATGTTTATTATGTTGTAGTTTCTTTTAGATTTCCAATAAATACTCGTTTATTGTATGTATGTTCATAATATTTTTAGTCTGGCCGAATTCCAAAATACATGCACACATAACAGCTGAAACTTGATTTACTATTGGCGGATGAAAATTATAAATATTCTATTATCAGACTACTTTTAAAATTGACGTATGTATATACATACATACACGATATTTTGTAAAAATCACCTTTATGTTTTAAAAGAATGTTTAGCTATGTTTGCTTCAGTACTTACATACAATGTGAAGGTACATACATGTGAAGGTACATGTATGTATGTATGTATGTATGCACACATGGTTGTACATCTGTTGAGGTTTGTTGTCATTGCAGTGGCTTTTTACGTTCTAGTGCTATTCCCTTGAGTTGAGCAGTAAAACAAATATTTTTTCAAAAGCTACAGAAAAGTGAATAAATATTGTCATTTAAGGTACAGTTTTAAATCGACATATAGTTATATCTTAAAAAATAGGAGCTTAAGACTATTTTAATTATGATTTACTTTTAGTTTGTCTCTTTAAATATGTACATATATGAGCCCTTGTATAATTGAACACTTCTTTTAAATTATCCAAATTACAAAAAGTTTGTGTAAAAATGTATTAATTATATTTTATTATTTTAGCTATTAATTATAATTATAATATGATTCAAATAATGAATCAAAATTTCGTATTATCCATTAACTACTGTACTACTACCAGTACTCCTAAATGTATGTTATGAAATGAGCGGCAATTTCATTTGCATTCATGCGCAACACTGAATATTAAAATGCCACTTAATTATAATATGCCATAACAAATATACATACTCAATATATAAGTATGTATATCTAAATATATGTACATATGTACAGCATACATGAAGTATACGATGTACATTATTATGTTTACATACATACTTGATACTGAAAAGATAAGTTTATTTAATTAAATTAATTTATCAGTTATCCTCTTGTTTGTCTCGCCATATTCTCGTTTTTTTACTTGTTGCTGTTTATGGGTAATTTGCCAGCAATTATTGCTCGCCTAAATGTAGGCTTTAAAATTATTCACGTTAATATCATGTTCATTAACACGCTCTCTCTAATTAACAGTGTTCAGAATTTTATTCTGTTAAATAACATTTTCTAAGAATATATTCTTATTAACACAATTAAAAATTGTTTCTACAAATTTATTTTTAATAACACAATTAAAAATTGTTTATAGGTAATACTAATAATTTATTATATATTGTTAAATTTGTTAACATTTTCTGGTACATTTTATTATTATTTTTAAATTTTACTTTAATTATATATTTTTAACTTTAAGTCAATAATGGCAAACAAAACTCATTCTATGTGGTATTATAATTTTTTTGGTAATAGGAAAAATTGTAGATATGTATTTTTATTCTATGTCTCGGTACAATATTCAATACTTAGTGCAATAATTTATTAATAAAATTACATTTTCACAAATGTACATACATATGTACATATATGTATGTATGTACATATGTATATGTATGTATGTAAGTAATTTTATTCTGCATAGGTGCATGTACATATGTAAGTACGTACGTATATGCATACACATGCATGTATTTCATTTCCGCCTCTAATAAAACCAAATGTTTGGCGGCGCCCAAAGGTATGCTTTAAAAAATTTACATTCTGGTATATGTTAATTTATATATGTACATACATACATACATATGTAAATTTGCTGTTGAAAGATGTTTTCTGTTAGTGCGCATGCAGCCTTTGAATGCCTTTAAATATATTTTTACATTATTTAGCCCCATAATTTTGAAGGAATAAATAAAATTTTGTTCTATTATTTATTAAATATTTTTCTTTTCGAATATCTTGGTAATTTAAATTTTTTTTGAAGAATTTAAGAAATTTTTTGATAGCTTCAATAAGTCGCAATTTATATACCATATGTATATATTTTTCCTGGGCAAATGACGCCATATACATATGTACATATGGGGTATTCCATACCAAATCGACCACTTTTGAACCCGACCCCTTTAGATTTTGCTGAAACTTATCCATCCTTTTCTACCCTTTGAAAAACATTTTTGAGAATTTTTTCAAAATTTTTTGTCCAACTTCAAAAAAGTTATGAATTTTTCAAAAAAATGGCTTTTTAATTTTCAAATAGCCATAACTTTTGTAGAAATTGACTTTTAGGGTCCTTTTTTTTTAATATTTGCTTTTTAATGCTTTGCTTTTTAATGAACTTTAATGAACTTTTCGAAAATATACACGAAAAAAATTTAACACGATCAATTATATAAAATAATCGGTTTTTTTAAGTAAAATCGTCATTTTTTTTTTTGTAAGTTCGCCATTTTTTTTTTTTTTTTTTTCCTCGAAAAAAACTTCAATTAATTTGACAACTATCCCTGCTAATCCCGGAGTGGGCCGATTTTTTTATATATTTTTTTTATTTTTTTCATTTTTGAAAATTTGACAATTTTTTTTAAATAAATTTTTTTGCAAGTTCACCATTTTTTTTAAATTTTCTTTTTCCTCAAAAAAACTTCAAATAATTTGACAACTATCCCTGCTAATTCCGGAGTGGGCCGATTATTTTTTTTTATTTTTTTCAGTTTTGAAAATTTACAATTTTTTTATGGATAAGTTTCAGCAAAATCTAAAGGGGTCGGGTTCAAAAGTGGTCGATTTGGTATGGAATACCCCATATGTACATATGTGAACTATTTTATTATAAAGAGGTTTCCATTGGAATTTGCTTATTCTGATAATGGTTGCGTTTTAAATTCAATTTAGATTTTTAATTCGAATTTCGGGGATGAAAATTTAGAATTTATTGTTTTATTGTAAACTTGGTATTACAAATTTAATTTTTATCAAGTTATTATTTTTTATTAAATAATTAAATATTGATAAAATATAAACCGATTGAATGTGTAAGCTTACTGACCATTATTCTTAATTTTTAATCCGGTATTTTGGAATAAGAATTTTAAAAACTATTCTTAGGTAAGATTTTCCGGATAACAATAGAGTTAATTCAAATGCAAATTTAATTATTTTTTTTATGAATTATGTGCAACACTGATCCTGGAACACTTTTGAGAAAATTCCCTTAAAAAATAACCAAAGTAGCGAACTTGTAATATACAAAATATAAAACTAGCTCAAGAAATACTTTAAAAAGATTCTGCAATATGTGACAATGTGAGGCAAAAGCTGATTTTATTTAATTTTTTTTTGATTTATGGTTTATGTTTTTGTAGATAGATTAGATTAGGTTAATATGGTAGGCCAATAAGCCACGCATAGGCCAGTTAAGGTCCTTTGCGTTACCAAATGGAGTTAACTTGCTAGGTTCATGAGGAATAGACATCCTTTATGATATATGCACTTGACGCGGCCTCACTATTGATACCTCCTACTGTGTATCATAACGTGGGGACCCCAGTTGCTTACAGTGTAGTCGTGCCAATGCGTGATAAGTGCACAAGAGATGCTCTATTGCTTCCCTGGTGCCTTGCTCTAGACATTTCCTGCAGTCTTCTCGATCTGTCAGACCCATTCTGTGGGCGTGTGTCGCCAACAGACCAGTTAATATTCTAATCATGTTCTCATAGTTTCTTCTATCGAGTGCCAATAGAAATTTTGTATACTTCCGATCTACCGTTTTGCACATGAATTTTGCAATTTTGTCAAGACTGTCGTATAGACAATACATGGGTTTCCCAATGTTGATCACGTTTTCGGTTGTTAGTCGTACACCATTCTTGGCAACTTGTCCACTGTTTCATTGCCCTTGATGCCTTTGTGGCCTGTCATCCAGTAAAAGTGACGTTGCCTATTTCTTTCAACACTTCCTACTGCTGCCCGGCTTCAGAAGATACTTCTGGCCGATATGCGATACGAGGAAATATACTTCCGCCAACTTAAAAAGAGACTCTGGACAGGCACCAACTCCATCTTCCCGCCATAATAGTAGGTGGATTTCCGTAGGATCATGTAGTCAGTGTTTGCCCAACCGCCATTACCCAGGTTTAGTACTAGTTCAAGAGCTGCCGTTCGAATTTTTTTTAAAGCTCCCGTTATGCACTGGACACTTTCCTTTGGTTCCAGTAGGTGGATTTCCGTACACCTGTCCACCATAATATTGCACTGTAGAGCAGAATTGGTCTTATAATAGCCGTGTAATATCCGTGCATGAGAGAGGGAGATAACAACCAGGTTGTGCCGAACATCTGCCTACATAAGTACATGCATATAAAGCATTGCTTGCTTTTCTCACTCTTTCTTCCATGTTGTGCTTCCACAGCAGTTTGCTGTCCAAAACCATCCCAAAGTACTTGGTGCGGTCCTTGAGAACAAGTTGTGTCTCATTTATCGAAGTGAATCTCCATAGACGAATTTTGTGGCAGATCCGTTTTCTCCGTGTTCAACACCAGAAAGAAATTTTATTTTGTTATAATTTATGTGCCTTTTGTTACTTTGTTCCATAAAATTTCATTTTTTATAAAATAACTTCAACACTCTCTTAAAATATTTCAAATGTTAACATTTAAATGTATCAACAATTACACTAACACTGCCAACGGCAACTCTCAAGCTGCTAGAAGTGAAAAATGAGTAACTTCCACCACGCGTCAGTCTAAAAAGATAACGCTGTGTTGTTGTACACAAACACGTTATAATTCATTTAAGAACAACAAGAATTGTTTATACCATCCACCGGGTTCCCACGCTTTATACCTTCAACCCCAAATTACACAAAGCGCTTATCTGACAGAAGCCAGTTTAACTTTTCTTTTCAAACTAACGGCTATTTATAATTATTTACAGAAATAAAAACATGACAACAGCACAAATATGGAAAGTGCAAACGGTATACGGTATATCCGCCAGCTGTACATATGTATGCATATACGTAACATAATTGCTGATAACTAACAATTCAAAAAATAAGCAATATAAAAAGGGGCAAAACACGCCTAATACCACTGCTTTCCGCCCATAAAGTGTAGCTTTGTGTTTGCTCAGAGCTTATTCGTCGTAAAGAGATTTAAGGAAGCTGCATAAGAAATGTAAAGGCATAGCAATATTTCTAGAAACATATTTATATGTATGTATATATGTATATACATACTCATACATATATATATATCTAAGTATGTAAGTACGATTTATTTCGGTGTTTTTTATTTGTTTTAAAAATAAAAATAGTATTTCAACTGTTTACCCAGATCAGCTGTTGGTATATACAAAGTCAAATTCCCTTAAGTCGTAGGCGTCTAGTTTTGTTATTGCAATGTAACTAAAATGGCGCAAACATTACGCATTTACAGTCACTATCTGCTCGTATTAGAAGTCCTATATTATATAAATACAGGAACATTATTTGCATTCGGCAATTTATTAACTGATCTTACTGACGCAAATCTCGCTTGACATTGGTTCTGTGAGTTGCTCTTTGGGCTGAAATAAATATACAGTATATGTACATAAAACTATGTGTGAAACAAAAAAAAATTACTTTTGGAAATATGATTACTTTCAAATGATATTAGTTTGAGATTTAATTAGGAATGGATGTGTTTAATATGGATGTACGTTTCATCTCCGACACGCTGCTTTAAAAAAATTAATATTTTATATTAAAGTTTAAATAAAAATTTCAAAAAAATTTCCAAAGTCATTTTCAGTTCGTAATCTGAAGACAGATCGTTTATTAATTCAACAGAATAAATTTTCAATGTCCGTCAAATGTCAAATGTTAATGAGATACAGAATGTTATCACCTTCTAGCCAACATTCCTCTCTTAACATAAACCTGAAATTATTAATTATGTACATTTACATTATTTTATTTGATTTGAATTCTTACATTGCGTTCCCAGAGCATAATTTCTTAGAACATTTTATTTCAGCAAATTAATAAAAAGTAAGTTAACTCAAAACAAAATATATATTTTATTAATTATTCCCAAAATTAGGTATATTAAAAAAATATGAAACATATACTAAAAGTAGAAAATATCGCCGAATATTTTAAAGTATAAATATTTGTAACTTTCATTAACTAAGAAATACCAGCTGATCAAATTCGATCTGAACGTAGTCCATTCAAACTGTGTGCGTGAATAGAACCAATAACTTTGCTTGCCCTGATTGGTAGCTCTTTGTTCATGACGCGAAAAGCTTCTTTGGCACTTTTGACCATGGACAAAATTGAGCGACGAAATTGCCATTAGAATCATGGATTCGAAATAGTTAAAGAAACAGTGATTGAAAATCATGGTGTTAGCAAAAGCGATCTTGCAGTGGATCTCAACATCTCTTATGGGTCGACTCAATATATTTCATATTTTGGTTAATGTTTTAGGTATGAAGCGAGTCAGTGCAAGCCACGTACCAAATCTGCTGAATCTTTTGCAAAGATGACGAGTAGAGACAGAAAATCTATTTTTTTTATCCGTGTATAATTTGATCCGGAAAATTACCACTTCAAAATTGTTCTTGATTCTCCGAATATTCTAGAACTTGGTGTTTGTGAAAGCTCAGTTGCGAAAGGCTTATTTTTTATTTCTTTTTAGAACGCTTACATACTAGATATATTTAGACTAGTTACTTTGGTATACATTTTGTACTATTATTCATATATTAAACCAATCAATACAGTGAAAATTTTATTACGAAAATACGAATAAAGGTGAAAAGTTTGTCGGTATAAGAATCCAAGGGACTGTACTTAAGGTTTAATTTTGAATATGTTCTTACAAATAAATTTCATTGGAAAAAGTAACGAATTTAAGGCTGCTTTCTCAATGTCTGGTTACCAGCGTTTCTGTCCAGTTAATAGAGTTGTCCGCTTAATAGATTGTATTTAATAAACATCAACAATGTGCATAGTTAATGGAGATGTCCGCTTAATAGAGCGTCCATTCAATATCCCATCTTTTAAGTTGGTTCGAACTGAACACAGTGTGCTAAATTTTACTAAAATCGGTTCAGTAGTTTAGTAGTCCATCGCGGACAAACAACGTGACACGTACTTTTAAATTATAAAGATATATGAACAAGCCTCACTCGTCTTATTATTTTAGTGTGTATTTTTTGTCACCCGTTTAGAAAAGAAATAGTATTCACATTCTCCAAATACCAAAAGCACGAAGCGTACATGGTTCGGTGGCTAGATACTGTAAGTTTCACGCTGACATTGTGCAGGTTTAACAACTTGTACATAGCAACGTTGTGTGAAGATCAAACCAAAAGGTATAGAAAATACACATCATCCTTTGAATATAAACATATGCAATTATTTGTCGTTCGTACATAGTAAGTGCATGTAGAATAACTCAATTTTATGCCTACATCTGTCGTAAAAATGTCACATTTCTTAGTTCTTAAATTTGCGGCACGAGATAGCTTCTGTATATTTGCACCCATCTATGTATGTACGTTCATATATTCTTTGTGTTGAGTGGGCGAAAAGGTTTAAATAGATGGTTACTTTCTTAACTGCCATTAGTAACTAAGAGGCGCGAAGGTTAGACAGTACAAAAATTCAAAAGACTTTTATATTTAGCGTTTAATTAGTGCTCAAAATAAGCCTTGTTATTTTTTATATTTAAATTCATTTATGTGAGAATTGAAAATTTCGAGAAAAGAAATTATTCATTAGAATAGTAAGAATATAAACAAGATGGGTAAGATTATTTCACCAGATATTTATATGTTTTTAATTAATAATTAAATGTTTATAATTTTAACAAAAGAAAATTATGTAATTGTGTAAAAATAATTATTTTTAATTTTTCAGTCTTGAAATTTTAATAGTATATAATTGTATAAAAATATTTTTTTTAATTATTTATTAAAAAGTTATTTGATTTTAAATTGATAGTATATAATAGCATAACAATTTTTTTTTTTTTTTAATTTTTTGTTAAAAAGTCTTGAGGTTTTAATAATATATATATTTGTATACAAATAATTATTTTTAATTTTTTATTAAAAAAAAACTTTATTTAACATTTTTAAATACATTATACAAAGAAAAATATGTTACATTTATTTATTAAAAAAAACATAATAATAATAAAGAATTATGTATAAGTATTTAAAAAAAAAACAACAAATATATACTATCAGTGCATTTGATCTAAAAATTAAAATTACTTTAAGTAAACAAAACCAAAATTATTTCATTGAATTAAAAGACTACCAAAACATCACACCAAGAAGACCATTTACCATTAAGATTTTATATAGAAACCAAAGCTAACTTTTTATATCAAACACTATGTACATAAAAAATTTAATTAATTTAAATCATTAAAAAAATGAAAGCAAAAATTAATTGTTTGAATAAGAAAGTGGAAGAAAAATAAACAAAAAAAAACAAAAATGAAAAAAAAAATTTAAGCTTAAAAAAATTAAAAAAAAAAATAAATAAAAAAAAATACAACATACTGTTTAGCTAAACCGCATTATGTAAGTGCCCTACAACAGCAATATCCTCATCCCATCGCTAAAAACTCCCATACTGCATACATGCATACTCATACATAAAACTGTATGTACTTATGTGTAAGACGTCCATATCCAGAAATTTTGTCGAACATGAAAAATTAATTTACAAACAAATTTCCCACCTTATTCCAGTACTTTCAATTATACATACAGAGCCCGTTAAGGTAAATCGTAAACATGGGGCCATTTCATTTTCAGAAGCTTTATCACTTACCGGTAAGTACCATTTGACGCTTAGTATTCCTTTTTAGTGAATACCGTCATCACACTTTATATTAATTGGACACCATTCATAGGTTTCGGTAAATTCAATTACTTCCTCATCTTCACCTCTGGCATGGTTTTGGCCAATGTGTTATTGGAGACGGCAGCTATGGGTTTTATTTTGCCAATTGCACAATGTGACTTAAATCTAACGAATCAGGATAAGGGCGTCTTGAGTGCCATTAGTTTCGCTGGTATCATAACAAGTTCGCATCTGTGGGGCTTTTTGGCCGACACAAAGGGACGCAGACGCGTTATTAGGCCGACATTGTTGGCTGGCTTTATTGTCACACTATTCTCGAGTTTTTCGCACACATTTTGGGTGATGGTGTTGCTGCGGTTCATCAATGGTTTTTTGTAAGTTTGCTGTTGCGTTCTTCTATCTGAGCATACTCCAACAAATTAACATTTATAATTTCTTCTTATTCTCTTTTACAGCGTTTCTGGCGGTTCGGCTACAATTTATGCCTACCTCGGCGAGTTCCACACAGATAAGACACGCTCGCGCGCGATGATGGGCTCCTCATTTATCTTTGCGATCGGCGCGATGATCTTGCCAATGATTGCCTTCCTTGTCATCAATCAAGACTGGGTCTTGCCCTTGCCTTTCTTGGGCATTGATTATAAGCCTTGGCGTTTCTTTTTAATCGTTTGCGGCATACCCGGCATGCTTTGTGGTCTATGCATGTTCGCTTTGCCCGAAAGTCCGAAATTCCTCTTGGCCCACGGCAGAGAGGCGAAAGCCATTGAGGTCTTGCAAAAGATGCAACGTTGGAACGGTGGCACTCAGGATCTAAAAGTAAGTGGTGGCGCTTTATTGTTTGTGCTTAGGAAATAATTATTTTCACTTTACCTAGTTAAAACACATCCTACCGGAGGAGGAGACACCCGGCTCTATGATGCAGCTGAACAATCAATCGGCTTCGAAGGAGAATTTTGCCACCGCCTTTCTGAAGAGCATGTGGAACCAAACGGTGCCATTATTCCACAAACAATACATACGCATCACATTGATCGTTTGCAATATGCAATTCTGGTTGTATGTGGTGACCAACGGCATGTACATGTGGTTCCCGCACATCATCAACTCCATGGTCGAGTTCATGAATGGCCATCCAGGCGAGCACAAACAGATCTGTCAAATTGTCTACGACAAACATGAGAGCTTATATAAGTCTGATGGTGTAAGTACAAATATCTGGAAATGAAAACCAAATTCACAATCGCCAACATCTAATTGCAACTCTTCATCCTTTCAGACAATGGAATGCGTTGCTAAATTGGAGAACACAACATATTTTTACTCATTAATCATGGAGATCTTGTACGCTTCCTCGTTTGCCTTTATTGGCTTGGTAATCAACCGAGTCGGCAAGATAACCATACTTTGTAAGTATTAGAAACCAATTCTATAACTTTCCAATTCACACTAACATTTTTCGATTGTCTACAATTCACAGTTGTTTCAACTATTTTCTTCACCTCTTGTGGCCTTGCTGCAGTGTTTGTGGTCGATCCATCGATTGCGGCGTATCTGTATGTGCTCTTCTTTTTGGTAGGCGTGGCAATAAATGTTTTGGGCGCTGCCACAGTTGAGCTTTATCCCACACAAATGCGGTAAGTCTTCATCGTCAGCAGGTCCTAAAGAACATTTTTTTCAATTGAAACTCTATCTACAGTGCCATGGCGATATGCGTCTCGCTGATGTTCGGTCGCTTGGGCAGTGTTGTGGGCGCTAATATTGTGGGTGCGATACTGGCTAAAAACTGCGAACTGACTTTCTACACCGCTTGTATTGCCTTGTATGTCTGCGCCTTCCTGGCTCTACTGATACCGCGCAGAACTTTGGCGCCCCCCGCCAAGCCCGTTTTGGATGAGGCATAAATGTGCGAAGGCGTGCGTCAATTCTTATTCTAAATTGCGGCTTAAATGCGGATAGCATACTTAACTTCGCAACTACTATTATTAGGGATGGATGAAATGCTGTTATAATAAATTGTGATTCTATGTGTGCGTGTGTGTTTGTGTGAGTGAATATTTAATTAGTATTTTGTATGAAAGTGTTTTTATTTAATTTGGTTTTTAATTTTATGGTGCTTATTGAGATGCGTGTGGAATGTGTGTTTTTAGATAAAATATATTGAATGAAACTACAAATAAAGCAAAAAATTTAATAAACTAAAAGCTGTGTTGAATTATATTAATATTTGAATGTGTTATAGAATAGTATTAGTAGTATTCACACGACTCTATCCTGTTTTAGTCTCATGACTCTTTGAGTTTCATTAAGATACTTCACCCAGTGAAAGATAGTATATATGACCGAAATAGATCGAGTAGTTTCTGAGTTAGAGAATTTTCTCTAAAGGCAGGCAGTGACACGCCCATTAACCAATTTTGACATCGGTTCCTAAGATGTCGTTCCATATATTGGGAAATTTAGTGCTAATGACGTAGTTGCAGTGTAGAAAATTTGAGTTTTTTGAAATTGATGGTAACGGTGCAATATTCGTTCTCTTTAAAAATACCAACTGTTTAAAAGTGTCTTTTTAGGGTTCCTAATATTCCTTTAGATTAACAGGGCATTGGATATCTTCTTCTTTATTGGCGTAGACCCCGCTTGCACGGTTGTAGTTGAGTTAACAACAGCGCACCAGTCGTTCTTTCTTTTTGCTATTTGGCGCCAATCGCAGATTCCAAGTGTAGCCAGGTCCTACTCCTGATCTTCCCAAAGGAGTGGAGGTCTTTCTCTTCATCAACTTCCTCGAATA
This sequence comes from Bactrocera neohumeralis, assembly GCF_024586455.1. Classification (NCBI taxonomy): domain Eukaryota; kingdom Metazoa; phylum Arthropoda; class Insecta; order Diptera; family Tephritidae; genus Bactrocera; species Bactrocera neohumeralis. The sequence continues at coordinate 8,146,513 of NC_065922.1, read as the reverse complement.
TTTTCATACATGACCTAGCCAGCGCTGTCTTTTAATTCGCTGAACCACGTCAAAGTCGTCGTATCTCTCGTGCAGCTCATCGCACTATCGACTGCAGTATTCGTTGCCAATGCGGAAGGGACCATAAATCTTCCGCAGAAACCTTTCCATTGTAACGCCGACTCATCAGATGTTGTCATCGTCCATGCCTCTGCACCATATAGCAGGACAGGAATAATGAGTGCCTTATAAAGTTTGGCCTTTATTCGTCGAGAGAGGACTTTACTTTTCAATTGCCTATTCAGTACGAAGTAGCACCTGTTGGCGAGAGTTGTTCTGCATTGGATTCCGAGGCTGACGTTGTTGTTGATGTTAATGTTTGTTCCAAGATGGACGAAATTATCGCAAGTGCGTCGACTGTTTGTTTGACGACAGGAGATATTTCGTCTTGTCTTCGTTCACAACTAGGCCCATACGCTTCGCTTCCTTATCCAGTCTGGAAAAAGCAGAAATAACAGCGGGGTTGTTGAGGCCAATGATATCAATATGATCGGCATACGCCAGCAGCTGTACACTTTTATAGAAGATTGTACCTTCTCGATTAAGCTCTGCAGATCGCATTATTTTCTCCAGCAATTGATTGAAGAGTTCATACGATAGGGAGTATCCTTGTCTGAAACCTCGCTTGGTATCGAACGGCTCGGAGAGGTACTTCCCGATCCTGATGAAGTATCGGGAAAAGCTACGTGAAAGGAAGAGAATAAGCTGGGTCTAAATAGACGGCTTGAAGACCGAGTCTATGCAGGCAATATGTGTTTAATGATTTTAGACATGACAATTAGTTATGTTTCAAGAAACTGCAACTAAAGTAGGCCTCAGAATTAACATCGGCAAAACCAAAGAACTACATATTAACATCACATACATATGTATATGTCCAAGTCGATGGTATAGAACTCGAAAATATGAAATACTTTTATTTATTGGGCAGTATTATATCTGTAAACGGAGGATCGAAGGTAGACGTCACCAATTGTATAAAGAGAGCCAAGCAAGCCTTCGACAGCCTCGATGTGGTCTGGAACTCATCGATCATTATGCGACACACTGAAATCCACAAGGCAGCCGAGGGAAAGACCGACCCGCTTTAAACTGGATAATGGAGTTTAACATCTTGATATCCAAGGTGCAAAAAATTTGGAGCGAAACCAAGAGGTCCAGTTCGACTCTAATCCCCTCACAAATTTGGCGCAGACTGAATAAATTTAAAAAAAATTCTGGAAACTGTAAATTCACACGAGCTTAAATTATAACTAATTATATACTTTTTATCTTAAACTATGCAAACATTAGACTTTTCTACAACAGCTATCACTCATCACTTAAAGCTCTTAACGCTGAGCAGCATAAAAAATTTATAGTGTGCCAAAAATTACTTTTTTCTTATCACAAAGTTATTTTAATCTTAGCACCTCCAATTAAACTTAAAAAATGTAGATATTTCAATGTCTGTTTGTTGCTTCGTCTGTTCTTATTTCTATTTATGTATTTAGTGCAAGAATATACATTTTAGCGGGTTGATTTGCAGGGAGCCAAGCTCTACGGATAATTCTGAACAACTTTATCTAGAGACTAAAGGTCCGAAACCGGTTTGGAGACAGCGATTTTTAGTGGAATCCAAGTCGCGACGGATGTTTGTTTGATGACAGGAGATTTTTCGTCTTGGCCTCGTTGGCAACCAGACACATACGCTTCCCTTCCTTATCCAGCCTGGAGATCAATATCATCGGCGTACGCCAGCAGCTGTACACTCTTCTAATTTCTAGATTGTGGCTTTTCGATTGAGCTCTGCAGCTGGAATTATTTTATCCAGCAGTAAATTGAAGTCGCACGATAGGGAGTCGCATTGGCTGAAACTTCGTTTAGTATCGAACGGATCGGAGCGGCCGGCCCAAGCCTATCGGACCTTACATTACATTTCTTGTTCGAGCAATCATTTGAAAATAAGACTTATTTTTGGCCAATTCATCGACAGTTAGGATATAGACAGGATCGAGATCGAGACTCGCAGAACCAAAGGAGTTAATTTCTAATTTCGATCTGGACTGCCCAGACAGGTCTTCATAACTTTTCCTTCAAAATACTGAAACTCTCGATAAAATGCTCAACTTCCAAAAAATCAAAGAACATTCTCAAAAATTGTATGTGAAATTAAACCTTTTTATTATTTTTACACAATCATGAAATAATCACATAAAAGATATCGGGACGCAGACGACAAATTTTCGGGATCGGTACTGAATATTTACTACCGCATCCATCTCTAAAACACACATACATTTATAGAAGCGCTTGCACATACACGCCTGGGTGCAGCAACTCAAACGGTTTCATCTCCCCATAATTGTCACTGAAAGAGGCGACATTGTCAACACCGTTCACGTCTACTCTATTATATACTATACTAAACTACAACAAATATATTAAATAATACCGACAACAATCACGCCAAAGCAACGCAATAAAACGAAAAAAATTGCAACTTGTGTTTGACTCAACTCGAGGAGCGTTGATCAACTCATTTGCGATGGAATTATCCCAGAAACATTTACATACAAAAATATGTATTAAGTCCACAATGATATTATGTAGGCAACAGATTGTGCGGGTTCACGTCTTTTGTTGCCCTGCGGTATGAATTAAATGTGGAAAGTTTCAGTTGACTCCGGCTTAAGTACACTTGCGTGTGCCATACTAAATGCATGAGAATACTTAGATATACCTTGGTACGTGTGTGAGTACATATGTAAGTACTTTAGTATGCTTTTGATAAAGGAAATGCATTTCATAGCATTGGTCAGCGTTGATACAATGTTGAGATGGTCAGGAAAATCATTGACTTCTAATTCACTATCGGCAAGGTGAGTAGAAAGCGCCAATTTAATCTAAGGATTTAAAGCACTTAGGAATCGGGAACCTTTAATATACCATACATACATATGTATATGTGCATAATTATTTGTACAATGTTGTGCAAAAAATATGCATCTTCGAGATCGGAATTTAGTATTTTTTTAATATTAGAGCATTATTGCCCAAAATAATCTTTGTCAAATTTCCTGAAGATATTTTTTCAAATAAAAAAGTTTTCCAAAGGAGAACTTTATTGGGTTCAATCAGTTTGTGACAGCTATAGGCTATTGGTCCGATATCGACGGTTCCGGTAAATAAGCTGCTTCTTGTGGAGAAAAAAACGAGCGCGAAATTTCAGATTGATATCTTAAAAAGTGAGCGATTAGATCGCGTATATGCAGACAGACAGACAAACATAGCTAAATCGACTCAGCTCGTCACGCTAATCATTTATACATACACAATAATTGTTTTTTAGGATTTCCGCAGTTGTCGCATGAGTGTTACAAACTTCGTGGCAAACTATATTGTGACAAAAAAGTACCCGGAAATTGTAAATAAAACACAAAATATTTGAAATTTCTTTAATATTTATTTTCCCTGCCTTCAATGCAATCCTTTCCAGAAGTAATACCTTTTTTCCAGTCCTCGAAACACTTTTCATAAGCGCGTTTTGGGATGACCTTCTGCTTTTTCAGCGAATTTTTTTTGGTCCCTTCGATCGACTGAAAACGGAGCGGCAATTTCAGTTTGTTGAACAAGAAAAAATCACATAGAGCCTAATCTGGTGTATACGGGGTTGATCGATAGTATTCATTGCGTTTTTGGCTTTAAATACGGTCACAAGTGTGGCTCGATACGACGGTGCATTATCATCGTGTTAAGTCCATGAATTGTTCTTCCACAATTCCGGCCGTTTTCGACGGATAATCTCACGCAAACGCCTCTATACCTCTAAAATACAGAACTACTTATTGACCGTCTGTCTCTCCGAAGCAAATTCATGATGCACCAAAGCACGAATATCGAAAAAAATAATTAGCATAAACTTGATTTTCGAGCGGCTTATGCGTGCTTTTTTGGTTTCAGCTCGTTTTTTCCCCTCCACTCCGATGATTGTTAACTTGTTTGCTTGTCAAACTCATAAACCCATATCTCATTAGCAGTTATAATGCTCTGCATGAATGTGGAATCGGAATTCGCACGATCAAGCATGTCCAAAGAGACCTGTTTACGGTACTCTTTTTGAAAAAAAAAAACTCAGCTTTATCGGGACGAGTTGAGCAAGAACGTTTTTCATACCCAAAATATACACCAAAATCATACGAACGAACTCGCGATCCTTGATTTAATTTTTAATATTATATTTTCATCAGTTGAAGAGGTCGAAGGTCATCCAAACGAGGCATGTCTTCAACGATCTCACGATCATCTTTGAAGGTTTTGTACCACGGGTTGGGTTGTATTTTTGATAAAAGTGAATCACCGTAAGCCTTTTCCAACATTCGCAACGATTCCGCACATGAAGTTTGGTTAGAAGTGCAAAATTTTCTTTATATACCGACTGAGGTATACCGACTTAAACAGCTGCTGTAAGTAAACTGTTTGACAGATCGCGCTCATATTTGGCATAGTAATTAAGGACAGTCCTGCCAACTTAGCAAAATACATTTTTTTGAAATATTATTTACCCGGGGAATTTAATTACAATTTACGAGTGCTTATTTTACAATGTATATCAGTGGCGTAGCTACGATCTTCGCTGTTTTTTAATATTCAGAAAAATACTTCAACAATTTTTTTTTAGAAAATTTATTATAAAAGGTAAAGAGTTGTACACTCACAACGTAATAATCTGAATAACAATGAAACATATTAATTTTTACTCGAATACTCTTCAGTCTTTGAATTTGTCTTATATCTTTTGGCTTATATCTTTCTTAAAAATAGTGATAGAACTTAAAGATGCACTTTTCTAGCTTTGTCGAGCGACGTGTCACTCTCACAGTTACCCTATGCTTGGTTTGTAACAAATACTTTTATTTCTCCAAATTTTCAAAAATGGTATTTAAAAACTCCAATTCGGGCAAAAATTCCTGCAAATTGTGTCAAAAGTGTACAAGATATAGGGCGAAAATGTGTTTTTTCTATGGCTTTTAATAAGATGTCTTGTAAATTTACTATCAATTTCCTCAAAAACCGTATTGTGAGAATTTTGGAGCTTCAGAATTTGCGTGGCTTCTAGTTCCTAAATTTGATATATGTACTTAATGCCGAAGATATTTTGTAAAAATTAATTTTTGTTCGAGCCACCTCATGAAACTTGTAGGTAGGTAGATACAGGGGGGCGGCAGAACATCCTTGGCCCGGGCGCCCGAAGTTGTAGCTACGCCACTGATGTATATGTATATACCCTGTTCAGGGTATAAAAATATAGAATATGCAAAGATACGCTTCGGAAAAGCTTACCAGTACTTGAAACTAATTTACATCATCAGTGGCAGTTTTATATTAAACTAAGGAAAATTAAACTAAAAATAAACGACAGGTTGAGATTGCTTTTCGAGAGTTTTTTCAAAGTCTATTGTACTTAGTAATAAGTTAGTTTGTTGCAGAAGCGATATTTGAAATTATTGCAACGTAATTTCTAAAAATGGCACCCTTAACTTGAGTACCTTACACCCTAAGTGCATATTACGTATATATGTCTACATATGTATATGTATGTGTGTGTATCACACGTGCTGCGCATGCGAACATCACATGCATAATTCAATACTACTTAGTACGTACTCGAGCACCTACTCCGGATGAGCTTTAATTAGCCAACAACTGTGTACTTGATGAGTAGAATATAAAATTAAATAAAATTCTTTGTTCTCATTTAGTTACATAAAAACAAAAATTTATGTATATACCTACATATGAAGAGCTATGTACAACTTGTACTCGTAAAGGATTAGTTGCAATAGATTCGATGATTTGTAATTTTACACAATTATACCAGCTAAATCCAGACACGATTTAATGCCATGTTAAGTAGTAAGAAAAAACGAGTGGCTTTTGAAGAGACACTTGTGGTTTAGCATTTTGCTAAATTTATTGATTTAGACGAATACGCAGTTTCTTAATTAACAGATCGACTGCAAACATATGCATATGTGGGGATATTTGTCTGTGTAATTGCGCCGAAATAATGGAAAAGCTTAAGTAGACTTAAGCGTAATTTAAGTTAAGCATACTACGAAGTATCTGCGTCCATCGATAGACAGGCTATTCCATTAACGATAATATTAATAATAATAAGGGTTGGAGACATTAACTATTGATTATTTTCAGGCGATGATCCCTAGAAAAAAATTATCCACAAACCACTTATGAGTTTTACATGTCAGGAATGAGTTAGGGTTATAAACAGGATTTGCAATTGTCATGCAATTTCTCTGGGAATTCTATAGAACATTGAAAAATTTTTACCGATAATAATTTGGCAATTTGAAATGAAATGAATATACGAAATTATGAGGTTAAAATACATTAAAAACTCGAAAATCCTTGAAAATCATAAACGTATGAAATCAACAATTTATTTTTTATAAATTGTTGCTTCACATTTATAACACTTTCCATCTACTTCTACTGGAACTGCTTTCATTTTCTAAATAGTACAACAATCTGCTGCAAGTAGACCTTACTAATTTTGTGTTAGCATGCTTTTGATTGCTGGTTCTTTCCGAATTCACACGCTTGGAGAGTCAAATTGTTTACATTGTTTCTTTAAACCAGAATAGAAATTCGAAAAAATCGATTTTTTTTTTGCATATTTTTATAGTATAACCCTTCAAGAAAATGTCCCTAAGAGGATTTTTCGAATTTCAAGTTATTTTCCGAGTTACAGCTCATTTTGTGACTCCGACTCCAACTGCGCGCGACTAGTTCTCAAACTTTAAACTCGTTTTTCTCATAACTACTTTTCTAGAAACGGTGTGCTTGATATCTCAAGTTCTACTCAACCGATTCACATGAAATTTTACACAGAGCTTTCTTATACATTTTAGTATCGCACTGCGAAGAACTTTCGAAAGAGTTTTTTTTATTTTTAAAAAATTCCGAACCACAAAAGAACAGGGAAAATACTAAACTTTTTTTTCAAACCTCCACCATTTTGTAAATTTTTTTTCAAGAAAGTTTCGTAATGCGATAACTACACTTTTACTCTTCACGGATTTCGCATAAATTTTCATTTTAGGTCACGGAAAGGAATTATATCCTGCACACCAGGCCAAGCCATTGTTTCATCAGTCTCTACTTCGCCGAACTGCAGTTTTTTAAATTTAATTTTTTTCTTATATTATTTATGTTTTGTATTCTTAAAATATCAATAAAAAGCATGTAAAAAAATGGATATTCAAAATAATTTTAAATTTTTTTTTATCGCGTCAAAAAAAATACCTAAAATTCGGGCTTCTAAACTAGAATACCCCCTTAATTTACCTTCTGATTAAATTTGACCCGAAGTGATCGGGGTTTTTCCTAAATTGATACAACCTTTTTTAAGTTCGTGTGAAGTTTGATCTTTATATGTCGTTTAGGGCTGTTTTCTCAATACCATTTGTCAGTTAAGTTCTGGTTAACTTGACCAAGACTGCTTCTTTCAATAAAGAACCTTTTTTATTCAGAGCTTAATTGACCGATGGCTGCTAACTAGACGTTAAGAAGTCGGTCCTTAGTATGTATTCAACAGCTGTTTTTTTCAAGGCGGAAAGTTTGTCTGGCGATTTTTATCTTGAAAAAAATTTAATTGCTTCAAATTTTATGTTTCCAATGGAATCTCAGTTACGGAATCATTGAAAGTGTTCCAGAAGTCTTTTGAAGAATACGAGCATTCAGTGAAAGCCGTGAAGTCATCGATATTTGCCTTATATGAGCTGTCCATTCACCTATGTTAACGACGATAGCATGGAAAAGTTAACAGCGTTGGCATGCTTGAAAATCGTCGTGCTGTCTTCAGAGAGTTAGCACAGGATCTCAACATCTCTTATGGATTGACTCAATTTATGAATATGACGTCGAAGAATTAGCGAATAGTGCTCCAAATATGAGTTGAGGCAGAAAAAATCATTATTTGCTAAAGACACTGGGGGATATCCGAAACGATATGGTACTTACAAAAGTATATAAAAATTGGACAAAGCCTCGTCATGTTTGTATTGGCTCAGGAGCCTATTTTAAAGATAATTAACATATGTAAATGCTGTTTTTTTGTCTGTGGGGTTTAATATGATCAGATGGTACAATTGTGTTGGCAGAACATTTCAAATTTTCATTTTTTAATTTTTCATTTTTTTCATTTAATTTTTTTGTTTTCTCGGTTACTGAAAACATTTTTTGGGTCTGCGGAAACACCGGCATACTTACATGCAGTTTTTGTTTTAGTAATTCTTTTAACAAACATTTAATATGATGATCGATTTTTTATTTTTTTACCGCATAAGTTTGGAAACTCAATTGAATTACTTTACGTTTTCTAACTAACTTTAAGCTTATTAAAATATTTGCTAATTCTATAAACTTTTTTTAATTTTATTTATTTTTTTATTTATTTTAAACACCTCCGTTTTTTTACATCAGTTGCACAAATGTGACACAATGCACCGGTTTCGTAAGAAAATTTATCTCAAATTCAGCACATTTCAGACCAATTACTTGTAAAATGCTTCAAGTCCACTGCATGTGACCAAGTGACCAAATGACCATGACTTTTGAAACAAGCCCCTACTGCCAACTGGTTTATGAAATGTTTGGCATACTGCGAATAATTTTAATTGAAACATACATATGTACATATATAGATACATACATATCCACATACGTAGGTAAAATGAAAAGCCGCCATGTAGGTACAAACTTCATACTTCTAATTCACCAAAAGACTCAAACTTTGTTCAGGAACAGAATTGTTGCGATTGAAAATGTCTAAGTGACTATCACTCTCTCTCTCACTTTTTGATATCGATGAAGTATTTGAGTACGCCGATAATATTGATATCATTGTTTGCGTTCTGCTTTTTCTAGACTGCATAAGGAAGCAAAGCAAATGGGCCTGGCAGTGAACGAGGGCAAGACGAAATATCTCCTGTCATCAAACAAACAGTCATCGCACTCGCGGCTTGGCTCCCACGTCACTGTTGACAGTCAAAACTTTGAAGTCGTAGATAATTTCGTCTATATTGGAACCAGCATCAAAACCAACAACAATGCCGACCTCGAAATTCAACGCAAAAAAAATCTTGCCAACAGGTGCTTCTTCGGACCGAGGAGGCAATTGAGAAGTGAAGTCTTCTCTCGACGAACAAAGACCAGACTCTACAAGTACCTCATCATTCCCGTCCTGCTATATGGTGCGGAGACACGGACATTGACATCATCTGATGAGTTGGCTTTAGGAGTATTAGAGTGGAAAGTTTTGCGGAAGATTTATGGGTATTTGTGCTTTGGCAAAGGCGAGTACCGCAGACGATGGAACGATGAGCTGTACAAGATATACGGCGATATTGGCATAGTTCAGCAAATCAAGAGACAGCGACTGCGCTGGCTAGCTCAAGTTGTCCGAATATGAGGCTATTCGACGTACTACCCGCCGTGGGAAGCAGAGGAAGAGGAAGACCTTCGCTCATTTGGAAACACTAGGTGGAGAAGGACCTGGTTACACTTGAAATCCCCAATTGGCGGAAAACAGCGAAAAGGTAGAAGGACTGTTTTAAACTTGGCTGTAACCGCTTAATCGGTAATAAGGAAGAAGAAGAAATATTTGAGTGATTATTTAGAGTGGGCAGCCGAAGCCAATAAGTAAAATATTAAGGATATATACTGATACCAGTCTATTGGCCCGAACATTTTTGGGTAATTATGTAATGTCGTCATCGTCATCACAATTCTATGCTTGTGGTCATTTGATTTGAGATAATGTGATCATTGAGATAGCATGGCGACAAAAAAGCGTGAAAAACGCGTTTAAAATTTCGTCATCCGCTCATAAGTGGCTATAACTTTAAAAATAATTTGATTTTTGAAAAATACTTTTAAGGAAACATTTGTTTTAAACTATCGATATAAAGATGGTTAATTAAAGAGAATTACCATATAATGTATTTTGAACTTCTTGAATTTGAAAACATTTTCATTTATTTCCAGCAGGGTGTGGGCAATACAGTACCCTTATCATCGTTACGAGTATTTGCATTCATCTAATCACGCATTGCGGCAACATAACAGACATATCGAACCGGCTAAGTACATACATTATATATTGGAATATTGGAATATTGTATTGTATCTTAATGGTGAAAGTATTCAAATTCAACTACATACTCCACATATACATGAGAACGTACTCAACGACAAGTGAAGATGGCTGCAAATTGAACCGTTTCAATTGTTAATACTCCCGTTTACATAACGAATTGAAGGTGGACACTTGAAGACGCAATTTGAATTGAGTAGGCTGCTTGCTCGGGTAAGTCACACTTGCAAAATCAAAATCGTTGCGAATAGTTTAGTTAGTCTGTGATAGTTATCGCTGTGATTCGGTATGCCTTGGATGTGCTGGCTCCGTAGCTCTTATTACCCGCAACACCGCTAAACTGGGTTACTCTAATCTATCGCGTGCGCGGTTTTAGTGTCAAACACTACTTGACAACAAGTGGAGAAATACTCAAGTATTAAAAATTTTGATAATATTATATGATTTGAATGTGTGAAATCTGCGCATGCGTACACCGGTTCGTTGAGTAGTCAAGTTGACAAGTATTTTATTAAAACAAATAAAATCGATTAGCAAAGTTAGTAGATCGCCAAGTCGCGGACAATAGTCATCTAGAGACGAGTTTCAATCGTCGCGCTTATCCGATCGTTTGTGAATCGATCGTGTTTATTTACTGGTTGACCGTCAATTCCAACACCAAATTGTTTTCATTCTAAACAAAATGGGTAAGCGCAGCGCAAGTGTATAAAAAATATTGTGCAGATTTATAAAAGTGCTTAAATATATATTTTTTGACATAAAATATAATTTTTGTGATTTAATATTCGAAAAAATTGTGTTTTCAGAAAACTGAAAAAATTTCAAAAATTTGTAATATGCAGAATGTTTGTGGAAAAAAACTTGAGCGCACTTTTTTGAGGTTTTTTCTTTCAATTTTCTAAATTTTTTGTTTTTAATAATTTAAAAAAATAAAATTAAAAAAAAAATTTTGTGAAATCAGTCAAAAATTATTTATTTAAAATTTATATCCGCTACTCTCAAATGCTACTTTTTTAAGGACATTAGTAATTAAATAGTATAACATTTTCGTTCTCCAATCAAATATTTGTTTTAACCAATATTAAAATTGTCTTTCACTCATGTTCCATTTTATTTCGTATTTCATTCATGCCACTGTAAATTTCCGAAAATGTTGTTACGTTATTTTGCATTTCAGGTGACGATATATATATTTATCCAAATTTAATTCACTTAATGAAGTTGTAAAGTGCATTTTTAATGGTTGTTTTGAAATTTCAAGTTTGATATGAATAAATTACCTATGCATATTGTGTGTGCAAAAGGTTCAATGAGTTTAGAAATTTTTTAAGTGGATTTCAGTACAAAAATACAAATTTCTTTGGGGTTAATAGCTTCTTGATTAGCACGATAATGGTATAACTAGTTAATTTCTATTTATCGAAAAGAGAATGAGCATCGCCTTGATTTCTGAGCGGCTTTGATGTGGTTTTTTGGTTTCGGCTCGTTTTTTCCCTCCACTCCGATGGTTGTTGACTTGTTTGCATGTCAAACTCATAAACCCATGTCTCATCGGCAGTTGTAATGCTCTCCAAGAATATGGGATCGGAATTTGCACGATCATGCATCATCAAAGAGACTTGTTGACGGTACTTTTTTTGAAAAAAATTCAGCTTTATCGGGGCGAGTCGAGCAAGAACGCGTTTCATGCCCAAAACATCCACCAAAATCGAGCTCTCTTGCCATCTCTCTAACACTTGCCTGACGATTTTCAAACACCATTTGCTTCTTCTTTTTAATATTTTTGTCAGTTGAAGATAAAAATGGAACGAGGCATGTTTTCAACGATCTCTCGCCAGCCTTTGAAGGCTTTGTACTACTCGTAGGCTTGTGTTTTTGATAAAACTGAATCTCCGTAAGTCTTTTCCAACATTCGCAATGATTCCGAACATGAAATTCGGTTAGAAATACAAAATTTAAGACAAATTTGTTGTTTGATATTTATATGTTGGAAATCGAGAAAAACTCCGTGGCCAAGCCAGGAGTTCTCAAGACGATCCGGTGCTCTACAAAAAATGTTTGCATATTTTTTCAGCATTTGATGAATCGGGGGACCGTACCCCTATATCCTCCCCGGCCAGGGTTATCTCTCTACGACATTGTGACTTGTGAGAGTGGTCAGAAAAGGTGTAACCAAATACCTAACTATTAAAACCATAGAGGAAAAATTATACGTCATTTGAGACGAGTTCTTAAAATAAACTAAATTTAAATTAAAAACAATCATTACTTTAATAATGTTTTTTTCTTCTGACAAATATAATTTTGATAAAAAAAATAACCACCGCTTAGCGACCCGATTTGGTGCGAAAATACTGTGAAACAAGAAGTAATAAAGAGAACAATGGAAGAAAATGAGAATTAAATACTGTTTAGCTTTTGTTTTTATTCTAAAAGGACTTTATACTGATTGCTGAAAAAATTAAAACATTTTCTAAAATATTTGTAAAAAGAATGCAAGCTGGGATTGTAAAATAATACCTACATTATGTTGGGCTAAATCACCCCAAGCCAAAATATTTTTTTTAAATGGTGAACTTTTCATTGTGACACCTCTCACTTGTATTAAAATTTAATTATTTTCTGAATAAATTAAAGTTGAACAAATTAGTTGAACATGTAAAAAATTAATTTAAAATCGTAACTGGAGTATTTTGTTGCACAAATCACAATCTCTTAAAAACTATAGTGTATATAACGTCCCTTCTAAAGTTTTTGCTGGCAAAAGCAAATTAACCCTTTACTTTTGGTAAACATGAATGTGTATTTAAAAAACAACAAAAACTGCATGAATAATTTTATTCCCACAGCACTTTATTAAGCAGTTATATTTCAATACATACATACATATACGAGTATACATACATAAGTACAGGGTAAACCAAACAACATTTTATTTTTTAATTTATGATAATATCACCAAGCAAATTTATCCTGAGACTTTTAGTTTAAAATTTTATAACGTAAATATTTGAAAAAAAAAATCATTCATCCTTTTATTTTCTTTTCCAAATTTTCATTATTTTGAACTAGTACAAAGTATATCTACGCAAGATGCCGCCGCGGTTAACAAATTTCGGGGCCCGAATGCCTACACTTTCACCGACTGCTTGACATTAACAAGTAAGTAAATCCTTCATCTACATATATAACTGTGATCCACTATATTACTACTTCACAAGCAACTAATTTTCTCAATTTAATTTCTTTGCAGACATTGGCAAATTTAATTACTTTTTAATATTCATCTCCGGCATGGTGATGGCCACGCTTTTGCTGGAAACCTCCTCAATGGGATTTATTCTACCAATTGCACAATGTGATCTGCAATTAACAAATGTGGATAAGGGTGTTCTTAGCGCCATAAGTTTTCTAGGCATAATAACGAGTTCGCATTTGTGGGGGTTTTTGGCAGATACGAAGGGTCGTCGCAAAGTAATGAGACCCACGCTGTTGGCCACATTTACGATTACAATACTCTCAAGTTTCGCAATCAATTATTGGGTTATGGTTTTACTGCGTTTCTTTAATGGATTTTTGTAAGTATATATGTATATCGCTCATGATTACAAGTAGTGGAAAAAGTAATATTTATAAATATTTACTGTACTGTATTCGCGCCAATTCGATAGTCCAACTGAAGCATAATACATATTTACTACCTCTGTTAGGGTTTCAAGGTAAAAAAATACTTTTTTTACGAAATTATTTCATAAATATGGATTGAGTAAATTTATTCGGACTTTTGTACATTATTGAGCACACTTTTGACAATATAGGGTAATCGAATCACACTTTGAAGCTCTGACTCTTGAATACAATATTTAAATTATTTATCTCTTAATATCTTCTACAGTGACTGATTACTTTTCTAGTATAATTTTGAAAGACTTTTTTGGCAAATTACTCTGGTTAATTCTTATCTTGCAATCATGAACAATTTTTCATTCGCGTTCCTTCCACATTTTTTACAGTTTGGCTAGCACTGCAACAATTTACGCCTATCTTGGTGAATTCCATACAGATAAAACACGCTCACGAGCTATTATGGGATCAGCATTCATATTCGCACTTGGCGCAATGATTTTACCAATGATCGCTTTTCTAGTCATTAATCGAGATTGGGTGCTGCCTTTGTCATTTCTGGGCATAGATTACAAGCCTTGGCGTCTATTTATAATCGTATGTGGCATTCCAGGATTTCTTTGTGGATTGTCACTCTTTGTATTACCCGAAAGTCCAAAATTTCTGCTTGCCATTGGAGAGGAGAGCAAAGCAATTGAAGTATTGCAAAAAATGCACCGCTGGAATGGTGGAAAGGAAGAGCTCATTGTAAGTAATGGGAATGTGGGAGTATTTTTTTGATTTATTTTTTAAGGGAACGCTTTCAATTTTTACCAATTATTTCGTTTACTGACACAGATTACACATATTTTGCCCGAGGATGACGCTGCAGTCTCCACATTGAAATTTAACAAAAACTTCGATTCGAATTCGAATTTCGCACTTGTATTTTTGCAAACGATGTGGAACCAAACGGCGCCACTGTTCCAACGCAAGTATTTACGAATCACAATGATCATTTGCCTTATACAATTTTGGTTGCTTGTCGTCACCAATGGCCTGTATATGTGGTTCCCGCATATTATGAATAGTGTGGCCGCGTTCATGCAGGAACACCCAGGCGAGCACAAACAAATTTGTGAGATTGTCTATGACCATCAAGAAGGCTTATACAATACTGATGGAGTGAGTGGCAACACCTTGAAAAAATTTCAATTGATTTAATTGAATTTTGATTTTTTTGCATTTCTAGACCATCGCCTGCATCGACAAGCTGGAGGACTCTACATATTATTATTCTTTCATCATGGAAATATTGTATGCCAGCTCATTCGCATTCATTGGCTTTGTCATAAATCGTGTGGGGAAACTATTAATTCTTTGTAAGCATTTGTACTACAAGATTTTGAAACTAAAATTAATCCATAAAAAATTATTTCAGTTATTACCTTAATATTCTTCACAACCTGTGGCTTAGTATCGGTCTTCATAGTCGATCCAGCTGTAGCCGCCTACCTCTATGTGCTTTTTTTCTTGGTGGGCGTGGCTATATATGTGCTAAGTGCAGTTACAGTCGACTTATATCCCACACACCTGCGGTAGGTCAAAAAGTGAGCTAGCAATCGAAACGCATTCTAATTTCGCATTTATTTTAGCGCCATGGCGGGTTGTATTTCGCTCATGGTGGGTCGTTTGGGCAGTGTAGTCGGCGCTAATATTGCCGGCGTCCTGATGAGTCATTACTGTGAATGGAACTTCTACATTTGCTGCGGTGCTATGTATGTCTGCGCCTTTCTCGCACTCCTGCTGCCACGTAAGAGTCCCGATGCGGCGGTCAAAAGTGAAGCGTGATCGTTTGTTCATAATTCCTTAGTTCTTAGCGTGATTTTAGTTATTTCCGTTAATGTATCTCGTAAAGAATTTAGTACAAGTTTACGTGCATAGATTTAAACGCATATATATATATATATATATATATATATATATATATATATGTATTATTTATTTCATAGCTTAGTAACTTAAGTCAAGTAAAACGATTAGCCCCGTAACCATTTAACTAGAGTTTTGTAAACTCTCACAATAGTGATATTAAAAATTTATTAGAATATAAGTTAAGTGATGTATAGATTTTTAAAAATAGACTTAGGTTTTTATAAAAATATGGATTTTTTATATGCGATTATATGGTTTTCTAGGAAAGGAAATAAAAATTAAAATAAATTTGAAAATATTTGTGCCCAAAACTAATTTAGATTCGGAAAGTTTAATTCACAATCTTAGCTCCAGCCATTTCTCCTTCTTCTTTATTGGCGTAGACACCACTTACGCGGTTATAGCCGGGTTTATAACAGCGCGCCAAACGTCTGAAACCTCGTTTGGTTCGGAGAGGTCCTTCCCGATCCTGACGGAGCTTTTGATATTGCTCAACGTCAGTTTACATAGCCGTATTAGTTTCGCAGATATACCAAATTCAGACATAGCAGCATAAAGACAGCTTCTCTTCGGACTGTCAAAAGCAGCTTTGAAATCGGTGAATAGTTGGAGTGTGTAGCGCGGGTCTTTTAAAAGATTTGGTGCATGGTTAATATCTGGTCAGTTGCTTATTTTCCAAGCCACACTGATAAGGTCAATCAGTTTGTTGACGGTGGGCTTTAATTTTTCACACAGTACGCTTGATAGAACCTTATACGGAATGTTGAGGAGGCTTATCCTATAGTAGTTAGCTCAGATTGTCGGGTCTGTCTTTTTATAGATTAGGCAGAGCCTAATTCGCAACTTTTTTGTTTCAGAAAATTTTTATTTTGACCGTGTTGTAAAGGAACGTTATGTTGAATCGACCATTTGATCTTTCAAATTTTTATTTTGACCGTGTTGTTACTAGGTTATGTTACAATGGAGACCATGATCGTGCAAAATGAGAAGAATCTGAATGTATTTGAAAACTGATCGAACTCAACATGAAGCGTTTTTAGGAAGCGTTTCTTCAAGCTAAGTTTTGTTCAATCGTTAATTTCTCGTGACGGTTCTGGCAAAAATATGGCAACGATATTAGACGAATCTGATTTTTTTTTACTTAAATTCCAGACTTTACTTAATTTCCGGACTGACTGACAGTTTTTCACTGACTTCTGGAATTTAAGTAAAAAAAAATAGACAGAGAGGCATGGCAGACGGCGAACTCCTGCTCATAAAGTAATTCTAATAATGAGAAAAGAAACTCTTGTCTAGAGAGTAATTTAATACTGAAAAACTCTAACTGGAAATCTTGAAATCTTTACAATCTCTAGATTAGATTAGATTGGATTGATAGACGAGGAATGCGCTGCGACTTTAGGTCTATTGTGCTCTCTCCTAAATCACAAAGACTCACCAAGCCCCGGCATATTGATAAAGTCCAAAATACTGTGTATATGTATATCTGCTAGCGAGGCGATGTTGTCCCTATTTGAAAACATGGATTCAAAGACCTACAACCTGCATCTTTAGACCGCTATGCAGTTTATTAGCAGGTGTTGTGTTCCTGTCGCAGAACCGGCAATTTATGCGAGGTTGTTGTACAATCTCTCACCGCATAATATTTCTTAACTGAAGCCTTTTTTGTGAGATAAACATATCTGAAGTACGATCGCTTTCAAATTTTATGACTCTTTAAGATCATTAACAAAATTCATGAAAATCGGAGCTTTTAAAAAATGGCCCAATTTTCTACAAACAAACTGCCTATGTATAACGATTCGTTGCGAAATTGGGGTTAGCTAACTATTTTGAAACCATCGCTTTTGTAGAATCGTGACACATCTTGTTATATTTAGAGGCATCTCTATTGATAATCTCAAAAATGCTAACTGGGTGTACAAAATATATGCGAGTTAGAACTGGTTCGTTAATTAATAAAATTGTATTTAATTCAGATTCATTGCAGTTGCTTAAATATTGGCTTGATAAAATAAATATATTATATTAGGAAGTTAGTAGATATTTGACTGTGCATTCAGAATAATCAAATTAGGATTGGTCCTTTCAATTAAGGCGCTCAGTGTTGCTATAATAATTTTACTTGTTTTCATGAAATGGGTAATTAATGTGCATATATTTATGAAAATATAAACAGATGATAATTGCAATTAGAAAACATGAATATTTCTTGCCGCGAAATGTTACTATTTTATTTATATTCACACATACAAATAGTGCTTAAAGTTCGAAGTAAAAATGGCAAATTTATCAATAAAAAAAATAAACAAGTTTGTTAAGTGAAATTTTGCATTCGTTGTTGGTGCACTAATAAGTGATCATAAATGTTATAGTGTTTGCAAAATAACTCGAAATTTTTTTTATTAAAATAAATGAATAAAATTAATGTGAAATTTGAGATATAAATAAGTTTGTTCCCGAATGGATAAATATCACTAGCTAGACAAGTTTATGCTGGAAAAGCATTTCTCAATTGAAAAAACTAGCAGAAGAGCACAAATTGAGAGCGCAAGAATCAGAGAGAACTGCTGGTTTCTGCTAAAGAACCTTTTGCTAGCAAAAAGTCAGCAACTCTTTTATGAAGAAGCAAGTCATATCGAGAAACAAACAATATTTAACGCATTTATTTTAATTATGTTCAGTTTAATAGTTTTGTGAAACTAAAAATTTAATCGGTTAATTTTCAAGTGTTAATATGTGATTATAAAGACCAACGTTCTGATATTTTATTGCCAATTTTTGCTTGTTTTACGAGCTTTTTTTCATTTTTTCCTTTTCTTTTTGAGAGTAAATTTTCCCATTCCTCTCCTTCCTAATGGCTTGCAGCTACTAGTACTTCAAAAACAAACCTACTAATTATCCGTTATTTGAGTTAAAAGTGGTGATCTATTTCGAGGTTCCCTATTTTTTTTTTAAGTAAAAACACAGAAACTTCAAACTTATTGGGGAATGTTTATTATCATTCGAAAGAACATTCTTTGGCATTTATTTTTTGAAAGTTATGTTTTTCAAATGTTGTCCGCGGCTACATCTCAGACGGTCCATTCGTTGAGTCCAATTTTCGATAACTCGTTCGAGCATTGACTGGCGAATGACACGCATGATGTTTGGCTTGAAGTCATTAACCGAAGCGGGATTGTCCGCATAAACTTTAGACTTTACGTGTCCCCACAGGAAAAATTCCAACGGTGTGATATCAGACGATCTTGATGGCCAATCGAACGGCCCAAAACATGAAATTATCTGCTCACCAAAGTGTTCTCTAAATAAATCCATTGATTGATGCGATGTGTGGGAAGTGGCGCCGCCTTGTTGAAACCAAATGTCGCACCAAACCGTTACGTTTTCTGAATGAAATGGCAGCTCTTGAATCTTTTCACCGTCTTCGTGTACACTCTCAGCTACGGCTGCTATATTTTCTTCACTGCGTGCTGGTCGTGGTCTATTCGGTCGAATATTATTCAATTATGAATGCTGGATCTCAAGATAAGTGATGGTGTTGCGAATAGTAATAAATAGTTGGGCGAAGTTCGGGGAACACATTCTTTACAGAAAGTGAATATTCGCAATAAAATTGAACGATTTATGAACGTTGTTCAGGCGTAAGTCTTTCCATGATGAAATGTCAAACAATACTGAACAAAAATAACATGATCAACCGTTAAACTCTTAAAATTTGAATGACAACCAGCTGGTGAAATATTATGTAACATAAATATTCCTTTGAATTTGCTTAAGTTCTCTTAAATACAAAATTTAAATTAGTTAAAATTGTAACCCTACCTCTCATTACTTGATTACTATAATTATTTCTCAATTTCTACATCCCATCCACTACTAAAACGTGAAAAAAATATAAACAGCCACAACAGTTTTCACACAAGATGCCAAAACAGTGAACCGGGTTCGAGAGCCAGGTACCTACACCTTCACTGAAGCATTGGCTCTAACAAGTAAGTAGAGAAATAGAGCATAAAATGTAAACTCTCATACACCTGGAATGTTTCGCCCGCAGATTTTGGCAAATTCAACTATGTTTTGATTTTCATCTCCGGCTTGGTGACGGGCACACTGGTGCTGGAGACCACATCAATAGGCTTTGTGCTGCCCATCGCTCAATGCGAATTGCAACTGACCAATCGCGACAAGGGTATACTCAGCGCCATCAATTTTGTGGGTATAATCGCTAGTTCACATTTGTGGGGATTTTTTGCTGATACCAAGGGACGTCGACAGGTTTTATGGTCCACTTTGCTGGCAGCTTTTGTGTCCACTGTTTTCTCCAGTTTTGCGCACAATTTTTGGACGATGGTTTTACTGCGTTTCATCAATGGATTTTTGTGAGTATCAGTATTTTCTCAGTATCGAGCAAAGATATAGCTCAAATGATTTTGTTTTTAACTGTGAATGAATGGCTTATTTATTGATATTATTATTTTTTGAGTTTCGGCTCGCAAAACTTTAAATACGTTTTCCTCGTAACGCTGTTTTAAGAGCCGATGAGGAAAATTTTTATGAAACGTTGAAACGATCAACATTTTCACACGATCTTTTTAGATATGTATATCATTTTTGATAGTAATTTTGATGTTTTAAGCCACTCTTTATGTAAACTGTTTCACAAAAAACGAGCGTTTTGGCAAGCTGCAAAAATCAAAATTTTGTTTAGTTCTTCGACAATATAAGGTTATGTTAGGCAGTTCATCTCTTGTAAAAATACAATTTTTTGGTTTTGGGATTTGAGATAATTTCTGGAAGAAAAATCTTCCTCACTGCAAACACAGGTTTTTGGCGGTGCACCTGGAGATCGGCTACAGAATCAATGGAACACAAAATTTTTTTTAAATGAATCATCTATTATATATGTAATTAAATTATGTAAACATTCTACTTGCAAGTGAACATAACCCCTCAAATAGTTCTTTCAAATTAGCAAAGCTCTATAGGTATGTATTTATAGAAATAGTTCCCTTGAAAACATATAACTATCAATTGTAGTAAATTTCATTAAGAATTTTTCACTTCATATATATACATATATGTATATTTAATCGATTAGTGTGTCCAGCACTGCTATCATTTACGCTTACCTCGGCGAATTCCATGCACCAAAAACACGTTTCCGCGCAATTATGTGCTCAGCAGTCATACTTTCCGTTGTTGCGATGCTTCTGCCGATGATCGCTTACTTGGTGATAAATCAAGATTGGGTTTTGCCTTTAACATTTCTACGCATAAACTATAGACCATGGCGGGTCTTTTTAATCGTATGTGGTGTTCCCGGATTACTTTGCAGTATTATAATTTATATTTTGCCCGAAAGTCCAAAGTTTTTACTGACGGTCGGTGAGGAGACCAAGGCCATACAGGTGTTGCAAAAAATGCACCGCTGGAATAATGGAAAGGAAACACTTAGAGTAAGCTAAACAATTATAATATATGTATATATGTATACTCTTTTCACGAACAAAATCCTTTTTATGATTTATACACTATCGCTCTCACAGATTACACATATTCTCCCAGATGATGACACCTCGTTCATAACACCGAAATTGAACAACTGCGATTCGAATTCGAATTTCGCACTCGTATTTTTGCAAACGATGTGGAGTCAAACTGCGCCACTATTCCAACGGAAATATTTTCAAATTACGGTAATCATTTGTAATATTCAATTTTGGGCATTAGTCGCCGCCAATGGCCTGTATATGTGGTTCCCACAAACAATCAATGGTGTGGTGGCATTCATACAGGAACACCCAGGCGAGCACAAACTAATTTGTGAAATTGTCTATGACCAGCAAGAAACGTTATACAAAACTGATGGAGTGAGTAAAATTTCTTGTAAGTTCGTTAAACCTTGAAATTCTTAACTTTACTTTTAGACGATTGAGTGTGTGAATAAGCTGGAGACCCACACATTTTATTACTCGCTTATTATGGAAATACTTTACGCCAGCTCATTCGCATTAGTGGGTTTTATCATAAATCGTGTCGGAAAAATATTGATTCTTTGTAGGTCCTTCGTACACGATTTGCATATCAGTAGAAATAATAAAAGAATTTTACAGTTATTACCATAATATTATTCACATCCTGCGGTTTAGCTTCTGTCTTCATCGTCAATCCAGTTATTGCCGCCTACCTGTATGTGCTCTTTTTCGTGGTGGGCGTGGCAATCATTGTGCTGAATGCTATTACAGTAGATCTATATCCAACACACTTGCGGTAAGCCCATACATAGAAAGATTTACTTAAGCAAATTCCAATTTTTTCGTAAAAATAGCGCCATGGCTGCATGCATATCACTTATGGTGGGTCGTGTTGGAAGTATAGCCGGGGCCAACGTTGCTGGAGCTTTGATGGGTCAGCACTGCGAATGGAATTTCTATATCTGCTGTGGAGCTCTGTTCATTTGCGCTTTTCTTGCTTTACTGCTGCCACGTAAAAAAGTCCATGGTGAATCGTAAACAGCTTGTAAACTTTAAAAACTTTAGGCAAAGCTCTTGGTGAAATTAAGGAAAGCACATCTTAACTTCAAAGCAAAGGCAAAAAACAGTTATTATTTATTTTATACAAAATGTATGAACTTCTTAAAAAATAACTAATAAATGTATATTAAAATAATAATACGACAATTATATTCAGATATACCTATGTATATACCATCTGATCAACTTTGACCCGGACTTACAAAAAATACATTTTCATGTATTCCAATAAAAATATTTTTTATAGTCTTCAAAATACGCTCGAATTTATTTCGGTTTCGACTCATTTTGTTGAAGAGTCATTTTAGACAGTTTCGACGTCATATTCATAAACCCACGTCTCGCCAACTGTAATGATGCCTATGATGAGTGTAGGGTCTGTAGCTACGCTGTTAATCATTTCTCTTGAGACCTCGATGTCATTTTTACAAAAGATTCCGGTCGTTTGGTAGAATTAAAATTCGATGGAATGATCTAACTGATTGCAAAACTGCAAAGCTCATGTGCAACTCGGTTGACGAAAATACACAAAGTTCCTACTCACTCTTGATTAAAGAGACTGTAGGAACATATGTATATGAGAAACATCAAGAACAGGACACCAGGGAGGCAATGGAGCATCTCTTGTCTCACACGTGCAAGTTAACGCTTCAAACATTTGGGGACTTACGGTACGAAACACTGGAAGATGTGTCGATTATGAGACCGGAGAACTTAATACAATTCACCATAATCGCAGGCATCCTGAAGGATAACTACTTCTCTTGAACTACGTAACAGCACTCCATCTGGCATCCCTAAGGACCAAAACTGGTCTATACGTGGCTCTCAAGCATACCATATTAACCAAACCTCACTTTGGTACGCGAGGATGGAGTCATGTGTAGAAGTTCACGCAAGTGAGGAAAGTTCTCTGATCGCCATTCACTTGGGAGTGGCCAGAAACGATTCTTTTACACATGGCTCAAGCAGCTCACTACTTCCGGTCTTTGACCAAGTATCCTCTGGGTAGCCTAAGAACATCTGTTCGAAGGCGAGCTAATGTGAGAAGGCGACACATCCCCTACATAGGATTGTGCGCTGGGTTTGGGAACGGCCACGTAAAAAAACACCTTCAATGAAAGGAAGCAACAAGCCTCGGATGAGAGACCCCCCTTTTGATGACGACCATTGCAAACTTTGGTACGCGTCGTTAGGTCTGCTTTCTCCAGAATAAATAAGGAAGCGAAGCAAATGGGTCTGGTAGTGAACGAGGACAAGACGAAATTTATCCTGTCATCAAACAAACTGGCGACTTGGCTCCCACATCACTGTTGACAACGTCTGGTGTGTTTAACGTGGGTACCTGCTGACGACAGCCTTACTCCACGGCGCTCAAAAGCACAACGGATCAATACAACGCAGAATAACTCTTGCCAACAGGTGCTCCTTTGGACTGAGTAGGCAATTGAGACGTAAAGTCCTCTCTCGAAGAACAAAAACAAAACTCCATCACTCATTATTCCCGTCCTGCTATGTGGTGCAGAGGCATGGACGATGACAACATCTGATGAGTCGACGTTACGAATTTTTGAGAGAAATATTCTGCGGAAGATTTAAGGTCCTTTGCGCAATGGCCACGGCGAATACCGCATTCGATGGAACGATGAGCTGTACGAGTATTCGACGTAATACCCGCCTGGGGAAGCAGAAGAAGAGGATGACATCCATTCCGTTGGGAAGACCAGGTGGAGAAAGACCCGCCTACACTTGGAATCTCCAATTGCCGCCAAACAGTGAAAAGGAAGAATGACTGGCGCGCTGTTGTTAACTCGTAAGCGGTGTCTACGCCAGTAAAGAATAAGAAGAGCTTTGGTACGTAATCTAGCTTGACACACTTCATCCACGCTTCGTCCATGAAGCAAAAATCAAATTTTTTAATAGTAAAAAGAAAGTTTACTAACTTATGGAGATCAACCTTTACACGGACATAAAAAACGAGTCCGGACATAAAAAATGCCTGTACCAATATTGGAACAAATCGATTTGATTTACACGTGCAATTTCAGTGAGCCATTCCCAATTAAATTTGATCAGAGAGTGTCTACTAGTAGAGAATTGAACGAATTCCCACAAAAAATTAATAAAGAGCATAAAGACGAAAGTTCATTTTTGTTTACAAACAACAAACTTACAAAAATGAGAGCAAACATTCATGATAATTGATGAGTATGTTATACTTACATATGTACATATGTATATATTCACATTTTATCAGTACATACATATGTACATATGTATGTATGTACATACTGCTGAACATTCTGTCTGGAATTCTGTTTTACACTCACACTAAAAACGAATCATGCAAGCTTAAATATTCTAATTTTAGAAATTATAGTTAGTTGTTAGGAGGATTAGTTGTTGGTTCCGGATTGATAATCATATCGTCAAGGGGTATCAGTTTCGCACACAATTCTTTTGATAAGCTTATGTTATGAATAACAGTATAGCCAATAATCTACAATTGCTTTCGTCTAGCGCTCGGAGGATACTCCATCGATAGTATTTCAGCGTAATGTAGACGAGTTGTCGAAGACCTAACTTACAAATTTTTATACAGCAGGCAGTAACGATTGACGCTTAACAGTGATCACAATTATTAAAAATGTTATGTTCTCTGTTGTTACTTTGTCTTTCAAGTAAACAGCTGAACACGTTTCATCGTGTTTGTGCAATCTGACTACGGCTTGTCGGGAAAAGCCTTTACTTTGTTGGTGATGTAGAAATTTCATATACATACATATGTAAGTCGATTATTTACATACATATGTATGTGCCTTCATGTGAGTATCAATTTTTGAGCGATAAATAAAGAATTATTAAAACAATCAACATTGATATAACATTTGCAGGAAAATGATCGAAGGTAAATAAACGAAGGTAGTGCTTAAACTTTCTATTTCTACTCACAATAAGCAGGTGTTACCTGGAGCGCCGTCCAAAAAACGGGTTACTTTTTACAGGTATGTTGTTTTTTCGCATTAGCTTTTTTAAGTTCCTTCGCTCAATCTTACGATTTGTGAACTAAATAAATGTTTGAGTACGCACTATAATGTATTAAATCGACACTGAGAGCGAAACTTACGAGTGTTCATTAAATACTCTAATGCACTTTGCGAAAATGATTTTCAAAGAGAGTATTATGCAGTTTGCTCACTAACAAAAAACGATGTTAAACAAATTCAAAACAAAAAAGTTTTAACTTTCACAGTTTCTATAGATTCTATAGTATAGAAATACCGGCACTAACAAACTGAACAAAGCTTTCTTCGTTAAAGTTTTGTTTTTAATTAACTTAAAGCTTTTACGTTAATATAAAGTAGAAGTGTAGAATCTGTACCAGAGAATGTTAATAATAAAAGCAAACCGTTTTGCAGACAAGTATTTGTATATTTATAATCGCTCTATGTACTCGTAGAATGCTTAAACTACGAGTACAACAATTTAGTGCAAAGCTACGTTATCGCTTTCTCAGTCTCATTAAGCTCAACAGCGCTCAGAGCGATCTATGGATGTTTGTTATGTTGAAAAACCCTTGTAGTCAACAAGTGTCTTACGGTGGACCTGAGAAGTGAGAGATTATAAAATTTCGCTGACTACAGACATTAAAACAAATTGAATATTATCGCTGTTTGCATATTCGCTTGTATTCGTATCCTCCTTTATAGCATACCTTACCTTCATTTTCTTCCATTTACCTCCATTTTGTGTAATAACATTATGTAGAGATAACACAAATGATTACGTTTGTAATAGAAAATATTTATTAATGGCATTCCTGCTTCTGCAATACATACATACTTTGTATTTATTCTAATATAAAATTGCATAATACATAAACTGTGACACAAAACTAGCGATCTTTGATGGCAAGATTAAATACAAATTTATTTGATACTCTTAATTAGCTTTCAATACATCTTTATTTATGACACCAGGATATGTTGTGTACTTCGGTGACTTTCCGGTCAATGCAATGAATTGCTCAGCAACTTCGACTGCCACACGCACCTGTGCCTCAGCTGTGCTGGCGCCCAAATGTGGCGTCGCTACCACTTTCGGATGCGCGATCAACGCTTTGGTCACCTCCGACTTTGGCGGCTCTTCAGGGAACACATCAAAGGCGGCGCCACCGCAAATGCCAGTTTCGAATGCATCTAAAACGGCTTGCTCGTCAATAATACCACCGCGTGCCACATTCACCACCTTAACGCCACGCTTACACTTCGCCAGCGTTTGAGTCGAAATCAAATTCCTAGTCTGCGGTATTAGTGGTGTGTGTACGGTGATATAATCGGCTAAGGGCCAAATGCTATCCAATTCCATTTTTTCAATGCCTGCTGCGCGTGCCTCTTCTTCGGTTGTTATCGGATCGTAGCCAATCGTACGCATACCCCATGTCTTCATGCGTATGGCAACTTCGCGTCCAATGCGTCCTAAACCGATGATCGCCAGCGTTTTGCCATACAATTCCGTGCCACTGTACAACTTGCGATCCCAACGACCCTCCTTCAAGCTTTGTGCTGCCGGCACAATTGGTCGCGCCAAAGCGCCAATTAGCAGACAAGTCAGCTCACAAGCTGAAATGGAATTTCCTCCTGGTGTATTTAATACAACCACACCATGGCTTGTAGCTGCAGCCACATCAATATTGTCGACTCCTGCGCCAGCGCGTCCCACCGCCTTCAACTGTCCACCGTCTGCGGTACCTGCCTTGATAACTTCAGCTGTTATCTTGGTGTCCGAGCGTACAATGACCGCATTTATTATAGTTATTTAGGATATTTTGAAAAATAGTATATAAGGTTTCCAAATTTAAAAATAAAATCAGAATGAAAGATTTCTCACTCGACGAAAGACGGTTTGAACTCCCCCCACCAGCGGTAAGGTTGACAAAATCTTTGTTGAGTTTTAAATAAAATGCGTAATTTTTACAGATTCCCTTCTGCTAAAGAGTAAAACACTGTTAATTCAGATTCTGTCGTCGTGAGGTGAACGTCGAAGCTGAACCTGCTCATATAAATGGAATAAAACTTAACAGAAGGCTTTAGTTATAAGCCGCGCTCAGAGCTGGACAGACGTTTACATATATATTTAGCACAAACGATTTAAACTCGGACGCTCATCTAATCATTCGCTTTTATACGCACCGACAGAGAGGTTACTACAGTTCAAAATGCCTGTTGATATTAAAAATGTATTGATCTGTGATGCGGTAGATAAAGCTTGTGTGGAATTGCTACAAAATAATGGCATAAATGTGGACACAAAACTAAAATTACCCGTTAGCGAACTATGCGCTGTGGTGAAAAATTACAATGCGGTCATTGTACGCTCGGACACCAAGATAACAGCTGAAGTTATCAAGGCAGGTACCGCAGACGGTGGACAGTTGAAGGCGGTGGGACGCGCTGGCGCAGGAGTCGACAATATTGATGTGGCTGCAGCTACAAGCCATGGTGTGGTTGTATTAAATACACCAGGAGGAAATTCCATTTCAGCTTGTGAGCTGACTTGTCTGCTAATTGGCGCTTTGGCGCGACCAATTGTGCCGGCAGCACAAAGCTTGAAGGAGGGTCGTTGGGATCGCAAGTTGTACAGTGGCACGGAATTGTATGGCAAAACGCTGGCGATCATCGGTTTAGGACGCATTGGACGCGAAGTTGCCATACGCATGAAGACATGGGGTATGCGTACGATTGGCTACGATCCGATAACAACCGAAGAAGAGGCACGCGCAGCAGGCATTGAAAAAATGGAATTGGATAGCATTTGGCCCTTAGCCGATTATATCACCGTACACACACCACTAATACCGCAGACTAGGAATTTGATTTCGACTCAAACGCTGGCGAAGTGTAAGCGTGGCGTTAAGGTGGTGAATGTGGCACGCGGTGGTATTATTGACGAGCAAGCCGTTTTAGATGCATTCGAAACTGGCATTTGCGGTGGCGCCGCCTTTGATGTGTTCCCTGAAGAGCCGCCAAAGTCGGAGGTGACCAAAGCGTTGATCGCGCATCCGAAAGTGGTAGCGACGCCACATTTGGGCGCCAGCACAGCTGAGGCACAGGTGCGTGTGGCAGTCGAAGTTGCTGAGCAATTCATTGCATTGACCGGAAAGTCACCGAAGTACACAACATATCCTGGTGTCATAAATAAAGATGTATTGAAAGCTAATTAAGAGTATCAAATAAATTTGTATTTAATCTTGCCATCAAAGATCGCTAGTTTTGTGTCACAGTTTATGTATTATGCAATTTTATATTAGAATAAATACAAAGTATGTATGTATTGCAGAAGCAGGAATGTCATTAATAAATATTTTCTATTACAAACGTAATCATTTGTGTTATCTCTACATAATGTTATTACACAAAATGGAGGTAAATGGAAGAAAATGAAGGTAAGGTATGCTATAAAGGAGGATACGAATACAAGCGAATATGCAAACAGCGATAATATTCAATTTGTTTTAATGTCTGTAGTCAGCGAAATTTTATAATCTCTCACTTCTCAGGTCCACCGTAAGACACTTGTTGACTACAAGGGTTTTTCAACATAACAAACATCCATAGATCGCTCTGAGCGCTGTTGAGCTTAATGAGACTGAGAAAGCGATAACGTAGCTTTGCACTAAATTGTTGTACTCGTAGTTTAAGCATTCTACGAGTACATAGAGCGATTATAAATATACAAATACTTGTCTGCAAAACGGTTTGCTTTTATTATTAACATTCTCTGGTACAGATTCTACACTTCTACTTTATATTAACGTAAAAGCTTTAAGTTAATTAAAAACAAAACTTTAACGAAGAAAGCTTTGTTCAGTTTGTTAGTGCCGGTATTTCTATACTATAGAATCTATAGAAACTGTGAAAGTTAAAACTTTTTTGTTTAACATCGTTTTTTGTTAGTGAGCAAACTGCATAATACTCTCTTTGAAAATCATTTTCGCAAAGTGCATTAGAGTATTTAATGAACACTCGTAAGTTTCGCTCTCAGTGTCGATTTAATACATTATAGTGCGTACTCAAACATTTATTTAGTTCACAAATCCTAAGATTGAGCGAAGGAACTTAAAAAAGCTAATGCGAAAAAACAACATACCTGTAAAAAGTAACCCGTTTTTTGGACGGCGCTCCAGGTAACACCTGCTTATTGTGAGTAGAAATAGAAAGTTTAAGCACTAGTGCAAGTATAACCTCAGTTTTGTGTAGTGAGAACCGAAGTGAATTAATATACGTCAACGAGTTAAACCGAAATTCGGTCTGCACAATCGTTGGATTTCACAAAATTTTAAAAGTGCTCTAAAGAGGCGCTGGACCTTTCCCTAAGACATATTAGAAAATGCTGCTGAGTTAACAATCCTTCGGAACAGATCAAAATAAGGCTTGTGAAGATTAAATATTAAATACTTGAATCTGTGATATTCTGCTATGAGATTTCTAAATCACGAAACATTTCGAACAAATGTTTACAGGGTTTGTCCGGAAAGTAATAGGACTGATTTTCTTCCGCCGCGACTGTACTTTGGTGCGTGCGCGCACCGACTGGATTCGGTAGAGGGCGTTCTTAGTAGGTCGTTAGCCTGGTCAATTGTCTCCGATCACCTGCAGAGTCAAGACAAACATTTTCTCGCGTGTTTCTATGAGTGGTGCAAGCCGAAAATGCAGCGTTCGTTAGATCAGAGATACGC
This sequence comes from Bactrocera neohumeralis, assembly GCF_024586455.1. Taxonomy (NCBI): domain Eukaryota; kingdom Metazoa; phylum Arthropoda; class Insecta; order Diptera; family Tephritidae; genus Bactrocera; species Bactrocera neohumeralis. The sequence goes on along the minus strand of NC_065922.1, from coordinate 8,116,506 downwards.
GATTAAATTCTATGTGAAACTCGGAAAATCTGCGACAAAGACGTTTGATATGATCAAGCAAGCTTACCCAGATGTTGCTTTAGCAAGAAGTGGTGTGTTTCGGTGGCACCAGACCTTTTTGGAGGGCCGGGAAGAGGTCTTTGTCTTTTTTGACATCAAACGCATCGTCGTCCTTGAATTTGTTCATCCTAAACAAACCGTCAACAACAAGTTTTACGTGGAAGTCCTCAAGAGAGTCAAACGAAGGGTCAATCGGGTCCGATAAGACATCGCAGCCGATTGGAAGTTGCACCACGACAACGCATTGGCTCACACCGCCTTTCTTGTGAACAGCTACTTAACCAAGGCCGGCATCCCATCACTTCCACAGCCGCTCTACAGCGCAGATGTGGCCCCACCCGGAATTTTTTTGTTTCCGTGCTTGAAAAGGCCGATGAAAGGCAAACATTTTTAGATGACAGAGGGAATCCTAGCACCTAGCATGCACCTCGTCTCTCAAGGCTATTCCGGAGAATGCATTCTGTGGCACCTTTAATGCTTGGAAATTGCGAGGGCAGCGCTATATCGACGCAGAAGGAGCCTATTTCGAAAGTTTTTAAAGAATTGTAACGATGGACTCAATAAATTTTTTAAATCGACTCGGTCCTATTACTTTCTGTATTTCTTCGTTTGTGAAAAATCGAATTCAGCTTCGGAAGTTCGTAAAAAAAAATATTGTTTAAATAAACTGCTTTAGAAAGAAAATAGAAAATATGTTTAAACTTTTGGAACATGTTATGTTCATCGAGCGGATTGTAATTCCCTTAAATTTTGGAATAACATTTACAATTCTATATGTCTGAACTATAATCATGCCCACTGCCATAGAATGATATTAATCAAAACTATTACCTATGCGATAAGGCCCTAACGAACAGCTCCAAGTATGTAAAGTCAGGTAGGTCAGTTACATATAACGGTGTGCTTTCGAGAGTTTACTTATTCGGTAAGAAAAATGGATTAGGTCGGTTCATATTATACGAAATATGATTCGATGAAATATACTTGTATATAACGACATCACTTACACAAAATAAAAAATAACTTATCTTTATACACAAAATACATAAAACAGCAGCAAAACACATACAAATACATAGAACTTAAGTAAAGATGTATAGACACGTACCTAACACGCCTAATGGTGGAAGCAATCATACCGTTCTCCTTATGTGAGATATTACTTAATTCTAATCTCTAATTTGGACATGCAAGTTTATTCCCATTTATTTATAATATTGATATGCCTTATCATTGTTAAGAGGCCAATATGCATGTTTGACAACATTGTTAACAGACTCGTGTAGCGGATATACCCCGAATCCGAGTGACAGGCAAAACGTCAAAGCTCTGAGCAAATCGCACCGACTGCCACTGCGGTAAGAGCAACACAGTATTTATACACGCTCTGCCACCACAAAAGAAGTCAAACGTATAACAGAAGTCTAACTATAAAGACCGGCAGCTAATATATAGTGCAAAGCGTATTATAACCGACAAAGTTAATTGCGTTAAAATTTTCAAATTATTTTAAATAATGGCAAGCAAAGGCAAAGTGGGAATTATTGGCAGGTGAGGACATTTAAAATCATATTTCTCGAAAAAATTATAACAAATTAAACGCATTAATATTTAGTGGTCTTATTGGACGTTCGTGGTCTATGTTATTCGCTTCCGTTGGCTACTCAGTGGTGCTATACGATAGTGTACCAACTCAAATTGAAAATGCTTTGAAGGAAACGGAAAAGGAGCTCAAATCCTTGGAAGCTAAAGGCTTGCTACGTGGTAAACTAAATGCCAGCCAGCAGTTCGCACTCATGTCGGGCACAACTGATATTAAAGTATTGGTGAAAGATGCTATATTCATACAAGAATGCATACCCGAACGCTTGGATTGGAAACAGGCACTTTACAAGCAATTGGATGCAGTTGTTGAAGAGCAAACCATACTCTCCAGCTCCACAAGTACTTTCCTGCCATCGTTATTCTCGAAAGACTTGAAACACCAGTCGAATGTAAGTAAATTTATGCGCTAATTACATTTTATAATCCCAAATTGTAACTGTAAGAAAAAGCAAACAAAAAATGTGTTGCTCAACAATGCATGAAAACTAGTTTGTAGAGCATTCTAAGCAGCAATCAGCTTTAGGTAAAATATTTGGACATATGTACACATTTTCACCTTGATTTGACTTACGAACTGACGTAAATTCATTCACTCTGCTCATTGATAGGATGATATATTCACGTTATTAGAGTGTACTCTAATTGACTGAATGAATTATTGGTTACAAAAAAGTACCTGCAATAACAAAAGAGCGATCAACATAAATTAATTAAGTATATATTTATGTATGTATATGTATGAAAAAATACATACATATGTATATATTTACACATATCCGTTATATGCATACGTATACATAATTTCGATTAGCCAATTGAATTTTACAATCAATATAAGAGCGATAACACTGATTGAACTACCCTCTAAGTCACCAATCAAATTACTAACAATAACCAAAAGTTTATACAACAATGCCATAAAGACGAACCCACAAAGTCACAAATGTTCACACAAAACGACGTCAATCATTCATAGTTTCACACAAAACAGCATCAATAGACTGCGCTGGTGAGATTAAAAAGAAATTGGAACAAATTGTGGTGATCTTAGGAAGAATCAAAAAAAATAAATAAAAACTCATAAATTGATTGTGTGTTTGCGTAATTGAGCGCGTCATTAATTAAACACAAGTGCCATCTTTCTAACACTTGCTTGAGTGTCAGATAACAAATTGTTTGTTATCATTTTGTTTATTCACAAAAAAAGCTATAGAAAAATAAAAATAAATATGTAGGTGTTTGGATGCATGTACACTCGCATTTTATATGGCATACAAATTTTGATAAGATATAAGAAAAAATATATTTGTATTAATATGGCACCATTTTCAAACATAAAGAGGAGAACATGCCGCTGATCACTTGCGCTTCTGCTGATCTCTGAAATTATACTTTCGGATAACATTTTAAGCAACGCAACTTAGCAAGGTGACTTAGATAAGAAAAATATATTAGTTTTCCATGCATAAGTCCATTATCATATCAGCACTGCTACAGATTTACCTTAGTTCCGTAGTACTTATGCTCTAGTATCGTGTTGCGCTCTTGAAATGACCCTATCTGAAGTGGCTGTTCTTTTAGGAAAAACATTTGAATGGCACGGGCGCCAAGCGTGCATTTAAAGTATCGCGTTATTTCAACCGTTTGCGCAAGTGGATTGTTGATAATCAAAAAAACTCAAATTAAATTTAATTGCAAATTGATTAAATATTTGCTAGAATGCATTAAAAACATTGGTATCGTAAGACCGTATTGTCAGATGATTCATAAATAGCAAGACGGAGCAAATACAACTTTGAAATTGTACTACAAACTTTTTAAAAGACTGTTACCTTATATAAATTTGACCGTTTTAAACCTTATTAATAAATGTAACTTTCCAGTGACAAAAAAAGTTATGTATTTATAAAAAACTATACACAGCTATAATACCCTTCACAAATAAAATGGCTTTCCATACTAGAACTTGATTTGGAATGTTAAATTTTTATGGCAGCTGTTGCTATAGTGGTCGGATATCGGCGGTTGCGACAAAAGAGCAGCTTCTTGGGAAGAAAAGGACTAAATACTAATTCGGATGATTATATTTTAACACTGTAAAAAGCAAAATGATATACCATTAATTTTATTCCTAAAATACATTTTTCAACTAAAGGAGTATAACTTAGAGAAATTAAAATGTTTATTAATCAAACAAGCAAGCAATCACGTCCTGCCTTTTTATAATAATAATATACCAAATTTATTTATTTTTTAAAATAGGTAATAGTGTCACATCCCGTCAATCCACCATACTATGTGCCTCTGGTAGAGGTTGTACCCGCTCCTTGGACAAAACCAGAGGTAATGAAAAAGACACGCGCCATTATGGAGGAAATTGGTCAGAAGCCCGTCGTTTTGAGTCGTGAAATCGAAGGTTTCGTACTGAATCGCATACAGTACGCTATATTGAATGAGACTTGGCGTTTGGTCGACAGCGGCATTGTCGACGTTAAGGATGTGGATAGTGTAATGTCCGACGGTTTGGGTATGCGTTATGCTTTCTTGGGACCACTTGAGACGGCGCATTTAAATGCCGAGGGTATGACCAATTACTTCGAACGCTATTCAAACACCATGTATGCAGTAAGTCAAACTATGGGACCAACACCGAAAATGGAAGGCCCAACAGCGGTGGAGATCGCGAAACAATTGGAAGTTATGGTACCGTTAGACAAGTTGGCTGAACGACGCACCTATCGTGATAATTGCTTAACACAGTTGAGCATTTTGAAGAAAAAGCTGAATGAATAAAATGTCGTGTTGAAAGTATATTAATATGAATGAAATGTAAATATATCTGTTGAATTTATACGTTGTTTTAGTAACGTTGATTACATTTATTTGAATTATAAACTCATTTAACAACTTTTTTTTTTTAAATTCAATTGTAATACATACGTACATATGTTTATATAAATCTAATATTGTAGCTTACAAAAAACGCTATTCACTTATCATGTTTGTATGTATGGTATTTGTTGTATATCATGAGCTTTTTTTAAACATTTATTATTCTTAAAATGGGAGCTTCTTAAGGGATATACTATGCTCCACGCTCTTAATGAGACATACATAAATCATTTACTTATGTTGCATGTAAATAAATACTTAAATGCTAGCGAATGAACGTAATTTCTTTTTTTTACTATTTTACTTTAAAACACATATGGTTGTAAATAAATACGCTTAAGTAAATTTAAGTATACAGGTATTTAGTTGAGTAGGTAGTTAATCGGTTTCTTTCGAGATTTAAAGCGCCTTACATATATATTAAGTAAATAGCGAGATAAAGGATATTTTTCCAATTTCTTATAAACACGCAAAGATAATTAATTTTGCTTCATCAATAATCTAATTAATCCAAGGCAATCAAGAATAATTGATTCCAAATTTCTGTTTGGGCTTTCATTTTATCTTAGAACTACATTTTGAAATTCGAAAAAAAAATCGTGAAACACACGTACTTTTCATTGCTGATTAAAGTAAGGTTAGTTAGCTCTCGTTAACTCGCACACCTAATTAGGTTATGTAGTAAGTACTTGTAAAAATTCAAAATACTGTTAGCAGACATGAATAATATACATAATATTAAATTGTTCGACATTTTTCATGATACAATCACTGAAAGGCAATAAATTCGCTAAATGGCCAGTTGGAGAAATAGGCGCCATTTCGCTTTTTTTATAACGATTGTAGTCAACATTTTTAAATGTAATTATGAATAGAACTTTGATAATATTTATATTTCAATATAGCACATTTAGTACGAGCAAAGTATCCCGTTTATATTACTATGCCATTGTATATTTAACGGTTTAACTTTGCAAGTTGCAGAATAGAAGTTATTGTCAATTTTTTGTTTAATTATTATTATTAATTTTTGTTGAACCAATAAATTTCAGTTGGATAACTGCATTTGCTTTTGTCGTTGCTACTACATATTGCTGTTGCTGACATGCATACGTATATATTTTTATAAATACTATGTTGCTTCTTGCAGCTTAATATTACTAACGGCAGCACCCTAGAAGTGTTCATACATACATCCACGTGCACACAACTATTGTTACAGTTTTTTAAAAAAATTTTGCAGTATTTTCGAAGGTGGCATTAAGTTTGTGAAACACACATCCATACATATTCAGTTTTTGTATGTATTATAAATTCTTTTTGCCCAAAAATGCTTCGCACATAAAAAAACTAAAATAAAATGATGTGGAGCAGCTTGACTGTGTGGAAGAAGAAATGTATATTGCTATATTGCTAATAAGGAACCAAAGCGCACGTAAGAAAACCTAGGCATAAGCTTTATCAATCCGTTTCCTTGAAGGAGAAAACACTAAACGGAATTATGTTCAATTCTGAACTAGGCAACATTGCCACAAATTATATGGGGAATTTTTTTGTCTGCAAATATGCATTTCTTTTGCGGATAGCATGTTAAAAAAATAGCATATTGATCAAATAAAATGCTATTGCATAGGAATATAAAATTTTATATAATAAAAATTATTAGGCGACCAACTGGAATTTATAATAATCTCATGAATGGACAAATTTACATTATTCCTCAAAAAAATTTATTTTATAATTTTTTTTTAACAAATCCTAAACTATTAAAATTCATCAGAGAATGTACTTAAAGATAGAATGTAGGCAGAAATGAGAATAAAAACAGCAGCAAATTTATTTATATAAATAAATACAGAAAATGCATAATGAAAGTTTATACCCTTTACTATTACCGATGCCTAGTACGTAAAGATAATTGTAATCTAAGTGTCATAAAGGTGAAAAACTTTTACAACCTCAACTGATTGCAATATACATACTTGTCTACACACGCCGAACTAAGCCCCAAAATATACTTACTGCCAAAGATTTGCTAAGTTCTGATTTTTATTAAACTTTCAGGGTGGTGAGCAAAAGCCAAAAAAAAAAATATTTATTTCTTAAAACATATTTAAATCAAAATGAAAATACTAAAACCGAATGTTGAAATTCGAAAAATAATAACATAAGGCTCAAGTTATGTTTAACTGGTTGAGATCAATAAATTTGTTTGGTTACCACCCGCTTTTGTAACACCTTCTTCATCATAGTAACTGTGACTGTGACAGTGTATAGGTTTATCGCCACAACTAATGGAAGTTATATATTTGTAGCATGCCTTTTTTCTATTGCCGATATGTATGTACGTATTTATAACTAACCATTGATATATTACTTGCATGTGCGGTATTATAAATATAGTAGGTGTACTTAGTTTTTTTTTTATAGTACTAGAAAGGTTTGAACCCGCACACTGTATATGTTGGCTTTGGCATAATATATATATGTATATATATATATATATATATACATATATATATATATATATACATATATATATATATATATATATATATATACATATATATATATATATATATATATATATATGAATATTAACTTACTTTCAACAAAATATATTGAAGATGGCATGTAATTTACTAACTTGATACGTCCATTTTAAATGCATTAATTTTATCCTTGAGCTGTTGGCATAGTGTTAGGCCAACAGTGAACAACACAAGCACCTCGTTAAGCCAACCGACTGAGCATTCAGCCTGAGTGGCCTCCATTTTCATAGTTCCCTGAACGTTTAACAATTGATAAACAGCTACAATGAGTTTGTGGCATTGTAAAAAGAAAGATATTGCTTGATCTTCTGGTAGGTTAGGTGTTAGCGATTTCTGTAATTTAAAAATATGTTATTAATAGTTACTTTCGTTAATATTAATTTGATAGCAATTACCATATTTCGCCCCTTCATAAGTTCATCTATTGCCTTTTTCTTTGGTATTATTAGACTAGTTCGACCACGCTGCAGAGCTCCTATCAATTCGCCAATTATTTGAAGCACTTCCTCACGAGATCTAAAACAAAAAACCAATTCAGAAAGATGTCACCATGAAAGGAGGATACGTAAAGAAAAATTACTGCCCTGTTTATACGTACTTGAATGCATAATTGCCGTCAACATTATCAATATGATTGATAGCTTGTTGTAGATGATTTGCAGCATCTTGCACCTGTTGAAGTTTCCATGGGGCATCGGGTGTTATGGACGTACGTTGCACTTGGCTGGATGCACGTTTCAATTTGTAACTAATATCCTTGAAAATACACAAATTATTTCGTACTGGCAAGTCAATTTTAAAAATATTATCAAAATTACAGCTTGAGTTATGCTGTCGCCAGTGAGCGTGACGGAACACTTTAACTGATCCTGTGCAGCCATTAACACAAACTTTTCAGTACGTTTACCCTCGTTGTCTGGAAAACATGGTACCGGAAATCGTCTTGCGCACTCCTGTAATGTTAGATAAATGTACGAGTATTAACCATATTTAGGTACATAATGTCACATTTCATATGCACTAATGTTTTACTTTTTTAACTTTTCTTTAAAAGTTATAACTGAAAAACAAGTTCTTTGTTTTTAAAGCTTTTTTCCCACTATTAAAGGATCAACAATAAAAATTCCTCACCACTAGAATCTCTCGTAGTTTCTTAAGTATGGCGTGAACCTCATCACGCATAACCCACTCAAATTCGGTTTGCTGAAAAAGAGAAAAGTAATTACAATTTAATTTAATTTTGCAGACAACAGCAATTGTAGAACGGGCGCCAACTTTTACTTATTGATTTTTGCCACTGCATATACTGATTACCGCTGGTGAAAAGAAGTAAATTTATATCACATCTTGAGTGCAATGGTTAAATCAGTGTGAATAACTTATATATAAAAAGATATATGTATGTATTTATTTCAGAAAATTAACACAGATTCTTTTGTAGTAGTTTTATTCGTTTTGGTTTTTTAGTATTGTTTTTTCCTTTTCAATTATATTGATTATTTTATTCATGATTTACGATGCGAAAATAATCTATATATTCAGCTGCTTGTATTCGACTCTATTGACCGTAACTCATTATGAGCCGACATGTTGGCCTTTCATCTTGTCCTTGCAATTGCAATTCGTTTACACAATCATTAAAAAACTTTAGTTTTATTCATTTTTTTAAAGAAAACTTACAAGATTTTTAATTTCTTCAACTTCGGTGTCTTCCATTGTTTGTGTGCGGATGACGGAATGACGTTTGACAGACGTTAGCGTTAAACAAAGTGGAAAACCAAGAAAAAGCGCCGAAAAAAACTAATACAGCAAAAGCACAAAAAGGGGTTGCTGAGTAGTTGCAAATGTATGTTGGGAATGAATGAGTGTAATGGTTTTAAAGTAGTAGTAATTCTAGTGACACGAAAAACTCAATGACCAGTGGATTAACACATTTTTTAGCAAATTAGAATACCAATGTGATTTTAAATACGTTTATTATACTTATTCAAATATGTCATAATGTATTTAGACATCTAATACCACTTACTATAACATTTCATTACTATCATCTCCAGTTGTGTTAATTCTGTTATTATGGCCTACAAGAGTGGTACCATGTGTTTTCATATGCCCGCTTAGGCCGGCATATTGTGCAAAGGCTTTATCACAAATTTTGCAAATGTATCTTTTATTAACGGAATGAATTTGTTTGTGTTGCCTAAGGTATTTTGCCATTTTAAAAGCCTTCCCACATACATTACACACTTGATCTCGTTCTTTGCGATGAATACTCATGTGCTCATTTAAATGATGGGCGCCAAAGAAATCTTTCGAGCAAATGTTGCATTTATACCCCGGTCGGTTTTGATGTCGCCTTATATGTGAATCATAATATACCCATACACGAAATGTTTTTCCGCACTGATCACAAAAGTATGGCCTTTCGCCGGTATGACTACGTTCATGGACATTTAGCTCTGATAAAGCAGGAAAACTTTTCTCACAATATTTACACATATATTTGTAATCACCCGTATGTCGATTTATATGAATATTTAAGCTATGTACAGTAGTAAAGCTATTACCGCATAGAGGACAAGTGAAAGGTTTTATTCCATCATGTTTGGATATATGCATTTTGTATTTATTGAGTCCAGGAAGGATATCATTACAAATACCACACTTAAAAGGACCAACATCTATTTCAAGAAAACGGATTTGTTCATAGGTGGCATAATGAGGTATGTATGGATTATTTAACTCTTCACATTTTAGTCTTCTTTTTTTCTCTTGCCAACAAATTTTCCTCATTCGAGCAATTTCCTGCTCTATTTGCGATTGTGTGAGAAAAATATCATGATTTTGGAGCGAATTTTCTATTTCAATCATTGCTTCTTCTCGTTTGTTTGGTAATCGATAATCAATATCAATTTCATTCCAAAGGCACGTAAATCCCTTATAGCATTTTATAAATACTTTTCGTTCCGAGTCTGTGAGTATACTTGGAGCTACGACGAGTTTCTTGTTCTAGGAAATCAAAAACATTGCTTAAATAATTAACATATTATTCATTGACAGCAATACCTCTTTCCTAATTCTGAGAAAAGAGTCAATATCCTTTAACCACCAGGGAGTGTAGTCTTCATCCAACGAAATGGAATTTCTTTTTTTCTGGATCTCATGTCTAAGCCGGTAGTTAAGTTTTCGAATCAAATCTCTTACTTTCTTCCACTGACCCAACCTTCCTACATCTGATGCTAAACTTTTATATGCAATCGAACGTAAATGAATGTTTTTTGATGTTGGATCTTCTCTGTCCCACAATATGGAATGATTCTCAAAATTTGAAAATATTGTCTTCATGGTTTCCTTATCAAACATTTTCAATGGGTCGTTCGGCTAAAACAAAAACAATTTTTTTTGTAATTTTTCTGAAAAGTAGAGCTTTGTTGATATTTAACATACCCAGTGTTTTTCTGTGTCGCTTAATTCCTCGTCAGTTTCTTCGTAAATATCGTTATAGTTTTCTTCATTTTTGCAGTTTACCTATGTTTATATATTTTAATTTTTGTGAATCTAAATATTTAATTTATTTTTATCCCACTATCTTGTACGCTATATAGATACTAACCTGATTTTCCCTCAATTCAAATAAGTGTATGACATTTTCATTTTCCTGGATTCCAATTATTTTTTCTATTTCTTCAGTTTTCGCTTGTGAATTACCCAGTACTTCTATATTGATAAAAACATTTTTCTGTGTAATAAATAAATTTGTATTGCATTTTAAATTTGCAAGTATTATTGTAACATTACCAACCTCTTCCGCATCAGCGTCTATCGAAGGAATTATTTCTTCTTTTATTTTATAATCCTCTAATAACTCCTGATCATATCCATCTGACGAATGCAAATGTACGTATTCCAAATGTTTGCCGAATTTATCTAAAGTTACAAACATTCCGTCACAAAATATGCAATTGAGGAAATACTCTCTTTTCCCCTCTTTTAAGCAAGTGGTGACCTCACCACACTTCTGAACAGAAATATCCATACTTCCAGTGACCAATCAAATAGATCAAAAATAAAATCACAAATCAAATCTTGAATGTATATAAGTACATATATTAACACCAATATCTTATTTACAATTGTTTACAACGTCTATGCTAGATATGACAATTTGAGCGCAAAATATTTTATCGATTATTTTAACGACTCATTAGAGCATCTTGAGTAGAGATTGATTATCGAATTTCAAAAATACGTACAATTATCAATACTTAACTTTTGTTAAATTAATAACCGGTAATCTTTGTTATCGCTTAAACTATTCAGCCTTTCTGATCCATTTCCAAGGGTATTTACCAATGATGTGCCATGAGACTTTATATGTCCACTAAGACCGGCATATTGGCAAAACTTTTCCCACATATTCTACAAATATATTTCTTTTCCTCTGAGTGAATTTGCTTATGTTGATGTAAGTATTTTGTCGTAGTGAAAGCTTTTCCACAAACATTACAAATCTTATCGCGCAACATTCAAATTTGCTTTTGAACATAATATATGTTGCATATATTATTAGGACGTTTCTGATGTCGGCGCATATGGGTATCGAAAAAACTCAACAGAGAACGTTTATATTATAATAATATTATTAATATAAACGTTCTCTGGTATATATTTACATACATATGTGGCATGACGGAAACGTTCTCTGATCATAATTTACGTTCTCTGCTTTAACTCAAAAAATAGTTTTTTTTCTAATCAATATTGTTCTTCTTCGATATCACATTCACGATAGTTGTTCAATAATTAACCATTAATTCATTCCAGTATGTCTAGATATTCAAGAACTTTAGTTGATGAATTTTTCTATGAAATTTAAATATTATAAACAAAAACATATATAATAGTTTAAATATCACCATTATTTATACCTATGTACACTGACCAAATTCAACAATTTATTGTCAAATTTTAAGAACGTGTGGAACGATATATTTATCGATTGTGTCATCTTTAGTAAATAACTCGACTTGTCAAAATTTACGAAATTTTACCAAACAAAATCAGACAGTATCGAGAAAATTCTAAAAAATATTTGTTAAACAGCTTTGTCAGATAAAACGTAATACACTTACATACATCCTTCAAATAATACAATTTTATAAACATTTCCTGTGTTTTAGCGCAAACTGATTATTGTAAGGGAATTTCGAATTCATATTCGTCATAAGCAAATAAATTTCATCATATAAAAATGTTGTTACGTTTTGCATTATCTACAATGCCCGTTCGGGCTGGATTCAAAACAGTGGCACTATCCAATGTAATAAGATGTGGTCCACTAGAATCGCGTCTTACAAATTCCTTAAAATCTTATAACTTAAATATATCGAGAAGTTATGCTCGAGGTCCAACTCGCGGTCCATATACTCGAAACGAAGCCGGGCGTGCACCAACATTAAAGGAAAAGCTTATGGGCCCTCCTTCAGAAAATGGTAGAGCAATTTTAAACACCAACACTTAACAATTGGTATACTGTATTTTATATATTTTTAGCATACTCTATTGGAAAGGGAGCAGCTGCCGGTGCATCAGCAATAGGACTTGGAGCATTATGTTTCTATGGTCTTGGATTAAATAAAGATCCAAGCATATACACTAACTCAATGTAAGATATAAAACTGGATTAAATATGTAGCTATATTTTATATATATTTTTTTAAGGTTATGGCCAGAGTTCGTTCGCGATCGAATTCACGCAACCTACGGATACTTTGGTGCATCATGCGCTATTACTGCAGGTGCGGCCATGGCAGTATTTCGATCACCTCGTCTGCTTTCATTAGTAACAAGGAGTGGATGGATGGTAAGATTTATAATATTATCAATCTGTATTTATAAATTTTGGAAAATTTGTAATACAATATCTATTAGTCCATGTTAGGCACATTTGCCCTAATGATCGGTACCGGTGCTCTAACCCAATCTATCGAATACCAACCCGGTATTGGCCCGAAACAAATAGCCTGGGCTTTGCACTGTGCTGTTTTAGGTGCTGTTGTTGCACCAATGTGTTTCCTTGGTGGACCGATTCTTACTAGGGCAGCTTTATACACCGCCGGCATTGTAGGAGGACTTTCGACAGTAGCAGTTTGTGCACCGAGTGACAAATTTTTATATATGGGCGGTCCTTTGGCAGTAGGCCTTGGATTGGTGTTCGCATCATCCCTGGCTTCAATGTGGCTACCGCCGACAACAGCTTTAGGAGCTGGTATGTACAAATTACCAAAAGTTTTCGAAAAAATATTATGATATATAGTTTAGGTTTGGCATCGATGTCCCTTTATGGTGGATTAATCCTTTTCGGAGGGTTTTTACTTTATGACACACAACGTATAGTGCGATATGCGGAGAACCATCCACAAATTTTTGTAAAGCCATATGATCCTATAAATGCGTAAGTATTTACTATTTAAATATAAAATGAAATGGTTTTATTTCAAAGCAATATTGTTTATAGATGTCTGTCGATTTACATGGATACGATAAATATATTTATTCGAATTGCAACAATATTAGCTGGTGGTGGAGGAAATCGTCGTCGCTAAGCTCTATAATTGATACCTGACGTGATAAGATTGATTACAAAATCTAAAAAGCTCGCTTTAACAGTACACAATGTATTTCGTTAATTATTTTCAATAAACATAATTAGAAGCTTATGAACAGATTTTCAGTTGTAAACTTATAGTTTGTATGTAAGTATGTATGTGCTCTTATATAAATAATTAAGAGTACTCTCAATACAAATTTATGGAATCTTAAAAATATTCGAAAACCATATTAATAAAATATTTTACAACAAAGTAATTGCATGCATGAACATAGTTATTGAGTTATTATGTAAAACTTTTGATATTCATCGGTCAACATAGTAATAGAAATTTTTTTTCTGGATATATGTATATCGGTAGAAATTAAATTTGTTATTATGTATTTTATTAATATAACGCGAGAGCGAATTGAGTATTTATAAATTTTGAAAAGTTATAAGGTTAATTTTAACTATATTATTTTTTTTAATATACCGGAACCCACCTGCGATTAGAAACGGACTGTGAATGATTTATTTGTTTCAATTTTGTATTATTGTGAATGTCAAAGTATTGGCCAACCAAACAACCGACCGGCTTAGAACAGATTGTGCTAATATTATAAACAAAAAATTATTATTCTTAAAAAAATATATTTACCGTGGACACTTACAAAAGAGATTTAAATTTTGAAAAAAGGTAATTTCTGTCAGTAAAAGATCATTAAAATAAAATATTTTCAGAGTATTGTCATGCATACATACGCAATTTGGGTGTAGCGTCTGGCTGCAAGATTCAGATCGATATAATATAATTTTTTTCAAATTTATTTTTACAGATAAAAATGGAGAAACGATTTTTGGAAAACCCATTCCCCGACTACATCAGTCCAGAAAGTACCCCTATAGTTCTGGATGAGGAACACGTTAAGAATCTTATTTGCACATATATAGACGCAATCATGGAATGCTGTCAAATTGGCAATTCGGAAGAAGACCATAGAGGAGATTTGTACGTAGGAAATGCTGGAATTGCCTTTATGTTCTGGAAATTATCAAGGTCGGAAAATACTAAAGACCTTTATCCAGCACTCGAGCATGCAGAAACTTTTATTCGCAATGCTAAATGCAATGCAGATCGATACAAAAAACGTTCGGCAGAAAGGTATTCATTTTTGTGTGGAAATGCTGGGATTTTTGCTGTTTCCGCAGCAATCTCCCATGATCTAAAACATATGGAAGAGTTGTCCGATGACTTGACAAGTTTTAAGTCTGGTATACCATCCAGCAAAGAATTTATGCATACTAAATATGGTTGCGATGAAGTTCTAGTAGGCCGAGCAGGTTTTCTGTCTGGATGTTATTGGCTTAATGATATACTTTGTGAGAAAAAAATAACTGATGATGACATAATATCTATTTGTCAAATGATAATTAACAGCGGTAGAGAATACGCTAAAAAGACCAACGCCCCATTGCCTCTAATGTACCAGTACCACGGAACGGAATATTTAGGTGCTGCTCATGGTGTGTGCGCTATTTTGCATATGTTATTAGATAGCCCGTGGTTTCGTACAGACCCAATATCTGCACCCAGTGCAGAATTACGCGACATAAAACGTTCAATAGATTTCTTTTTAACGCTCCAAGACTCGGAGGGTAATTTTCCCGTCGCATTGGAGGATTTAAAAAGTGGTCGTGAAAAACGTTTAGTGCATTGGTGTCATGGTGCGCCAGGAGCGGTATATTTACTTGCTAAAGCATATCTAATATTTAAGGAGGATAAATACTTGCAAGCTTTGCGCCGCTGCGCTGATCTGGTGTGGAAGAAAGGTTTTTTACGTAAGGGGCCTGGAATTTGCCATGGTGTCGCTGGAAACGGATACGTCTTCTTATTACTCTACCGCTTAACAAACGAACCCAAGTATTACTACCGCGCCGTCAAATTTATGGAATTGTTAACTGATTCAGAATTTAAACATCGTGCGCGTACTCCGGATCGACCACACAGCTTATATGAAGGCGTAGCTGGAACAGTTTGCTACTTGATAGATTTGCTAAATCCACAACAGGCTCATTTTCCCTTCATGGACGTTTTTCATTAGTCTTTTTTCTGCTTAGAAAATTGAAGGAACGAATTTGTTATAGTATCGGATGTACTACTATATTGACAAATGACCACAGGAGCGGTGCAGATTTACAAAGCATATCAGGGAATACTCAAGTGTCAGATATATGTTATCCAAAATTGTAACTTGTATTACTCTTAAGTTTTTTGACTTCGTTAAAAAGGAAATCAATTTTGTGACATTACAAATTATGATATTGCATGACCTTTAAAAGGGTTAAATTATCGAAAAATGACCCAAAATATGTTTGCTAACAATTTATATTATATAATATATACTCCAAAACGTATGCATAAATATTCAAAATATAAACTTACATAAAATTGCTTCGAAACGATACTTAAATTATTTGTAAAGAGAACATAATTAATATTTTTATGGTATTTACTATCCAGTTTACATTTACAAATAAAACATCAAGTTGACTTTACCATGGGACCTAGTTTTTATTATGTTCAGCGGAAAACGTTTTACATACTGTTAAATTTCAGAATTTGGCAATATACTAAATTGTCAACGTATTTTTAAAGGCAGTTTTGGTGGAAATTTCCCTGCACCAGTTTTAGATCGTCGAAAATTGTATTTGAATATTGAATTTATTTAATATACATAAGTATGTATATAAATTGGTGTTATAGTAATTACCTCAAATTCATTTGTTTGCACATATTCACCACAGTCTGATTGAAGATCTTATTTGATTATTTGGTTAGAAAAATCATACCCATTGCGACGCTGTGTAGCCATTCACAATGAATGTTTAAATGTCAGTTGTACTAAAAGAGGTTTCAAAAAGTGCTCTCATCTCACCAACACAAAAGCATGTCGTAACTGTCAATAAATTGACAGCCAAAAGCGGAGTAGTTTAAGAAGAGACGAAAAATTCAACGATTTGTCTACATTTGTTAAGTTTCTGCCGCTTCGTTCGTGTCTCGTAGTTTTTATCAATTGGAAAATTTCTGAAAACCATAAACATACGGGAAACAATTCGGTTTGTGAAATTTTATTAATTTATTAATTCGTGTGAAAACATAAGTTCATACAGTATCCTCTTACAGAACCGATTGTATAAACGTCGCGAACGAAACCAAACGAAGAAAATTGAACGCGCATCCGTGGAAAAGCTAGTGCTTGGGGGATATTTTCTCGATTTTCCACAGTTGTGTCATACGTATGCCTACATATATTTTGTCCAAAAAAGTGACTTATATGCAGTGAAGTTTAAGCAAACCGTAAATTTCAAGAGGAACGTGTTAAAAATAAATCAAAAACTGTATATAAATATAGAGTGAATGAACTATTAGCCCTATTCTCGTTTGTTTATGAAACGTAAGAAAATCGTAAAAAAAATTAGACAAGCAAACCTAAACCAAAGGGGGTGTATGTGGATTATTGCTGCAGTAACTAACGCTAGAGGTGGGCTGAAAGCGAAAAGTGAGTTCAGGTAAGGGTTGTTTGTCCAGCAACCGGATCGATAAGGCAAACAATTTGTTTATTTGTGTTTTTCCTTTCGATCGTCCTTCGCCTTTGCATGTATTGCCATATTAATATTTAGTTAAAAGTTTTCCATATTAATAAAGATTACGCTGTTTCCTTACAATTTCTGTAAAAAAGTATAATATAGAAACATAACTGAAGTAAATAAATAGTATAAATATAAAATTTATACCTATAAAATATTCAACTATCCTCAGGACTGTCAATATTTTGCTCGTGAAACACTTACTAAATAAAATAGTGAAATTTGACGAATTTCTTGCAGCTCATTTGCTACAATCGCCAATATCGAAGTTAACGTTTTCTTGTTTTTTTTTTTATATTTTATTCGTGTCCTTTGTCTTCACAACATTGATTGCCATATTAGTTTATTTAAAATAATATATGTTATGTGAAATTCCCCAGTCCTCATAGCCGGACATCTCCCATACCTGGACACAGTGGCGTAGCTAGGGGGGGACAGGACGAAGGGGGTGGTCGCCCCGGGCGCAACGTTTTGAGGGCGGAAAAACGATCTTCGCTGTTTTTTAATATTCAGAAAAAGGCTAAAATTTAGAATAGCATCCCCGGATTTCGGGGATAAAATGGGTATCACTGGAAAGGTGACGTTCTCCAGATCCCGAAAATATATATATAGTTGCCGCTGACTTATAGTTTTAAAGATATTTGCATTTAAAGTTGAAAAATTGACAACTTTTACATTGATAATTTGTATATTGTGAGTAACTTTTTCACTTATATTATGCACTTTTCACTTACTAACACTTCACTATAACGTTTCTGTATATTAATTTTTTTAATATTTGTTGTAAATAAAGCTTTAAAGCTTTTGGAGCGCGGCGCGGAAAAAAAAATAACCATGGCAGCCCTTTTCTTATTGTGCAAATGCAGAGAATTGTAACTAAAATAAAATAATTAAAATAAAGCTTTATTTACAACAAATATTAAAAAAATTAATATACAGAAACGTTATAGTGAAGTGTTAGTAAGTGAAAAGTGCATAATATAAGTGAAAAAGTTGTTCACAATATACAAATTACCAATGTAAAAGTTATCAATTTTTCAACTTTAAATGCAAATATCTTTAAAACTATAAGTCAGCGGCAACTATATATATATATTTTCGTGATCTGGAGAACGTCACCTTTCCAGTGATACCCATTTTATTCCCGAAATCCGGGGATGCTATTCTAAATCCCAGCCCAGAAAAATACTTCAACAAATTTTTTTACAAAATTTATTATAAAAGATAAATAGTTGTACACTCTCAATGTAATAATCTGAATAACAATGAAAAATATTAATTTTTACTCGAATACTCTTCAGTCTTTGAATTTGTCTTATATCTTTTGGCTTATATCTTTCTTAAAAATAGTGATAGAACTTAAAGATGCACTTTTCTAACTTTGTCTAGCGACGTGTCACTCTCAGAGTTACCCTATGCTTTGAATGTAACAAATACTTTTATTTCTCCAAATTTTCAAAAATGGTATTTAAAAACTCCAATTCGAGCAAAAATTCCAAAATTCCTGCAAATTGTGTCAAAAGTGTACAAGATATAGGGCGAAAATGGGTTTTTTCTATGGCTTTTAATAAGATGTCTTGTAAATTTACTATCAATTTCCTCAAAAACCGTGTTGTGAGAATTTTGGAACTTCAGAATTTGCGTGGCTTCCAGTTCCTAAATTTTATATACTTAATATCGAAGATATTTTGTAACAATTCACTTTTGTTCGAACCACCTCATGAAACTTGTAGGTAGGTAGATAAAGGGGGGCGGCAGAACATCCTTGGCCCCGCGCGCCCGAAGTTGTAGCTACGCCACTGCCTGGACAAATTTCATTAACACAACGTTTTCGTCTGAACTGAAAGAACATAAGCAATTTCTATAACCGGACATGAGAACGTTCCAATGATTGGACACCCACACTATTTCGGTAATATTTCGTTCAAATTATCTCTGATAAATGGACAGTATTTCATAAAATTTGTCAATAAAATTGTGTACAATTTATAGTTCTTGCTTTTTAAATTCCTAAAAATTGAGACAGTTTTTTTAAGAACAATACGTGAAATTATCACTGCAAAGAAATTGTCTTGCGCCGGTGCCGCCTGGTTCGCGGTGGCTCAACGGAAGCTTAGGGGTTAATTATCATTCATTCGCTCCCGGCTGACATTGGCTCGCATTTATTAGTTCAATAGAAATATGGTTCTCAGTTGCAGCTTCTGACTCTAAGAATGCATTTTAAACATTGCTTTTTGTCACGCCCCCATAAATCGCCAGCTCCCTTAGCCGGACAAAAACTCTGCGACGGTGTGTGCCCGGTTATGAGGAATTTCAATGTATATATTTAAAGCACGCAAAGAAATTTAAATTGAGTCAGGCCAAATTTTATTATAATTTTTTTACAGGTTGTATTTTAAAAAAGTAAAATTTTACAACAAAATTGTTTCTTGAGCTTATGATCGATTACGCCCATTTGCAAAGTATTTTTTTTATTATTTTTATTTCAGTTTGGCCTTACATTTATATACTTTTACTCATTATATTCTCTTAATATTTGTATATCAAATTTATGAACGCTTATTTATTAGTTCCAAAGCCAAGTAATGGCTGTACCTGCTATCATCTAACATTTCCATTGCACCGCCGCCCTAACAATGTTAATGTACATTAGCGTGCTTCAAAAAAACTTTTTAATTTTTTTTTTCAACTCTTACCCCCTCAAATGTTGTGATTGATAAAAAATTTGATTATCTCAATTAGACGATTAAAAATAGTGATTTGGAATTTCGATTTTTTTCAATAAAAATAAAAAAATAATTTTGTCGCGGGAATTTTTAAAGTTTGAAAAGCCAACTTTCTGAATATGTGATGGTTATTTTTGAGAATTGAAAATTAATTGTTGAAATTTTAGTTTGAAAGAAAAAACGGAAATTCCTATGTTAAATGAATGAGAACCTAAAAAAAATAGCGACCCCTTAGAGTTAAGCTACAGCGCCTGGCTTGAGGGAGGATTTTATTTTTGTCAATCACTAACATTTGAGGGAGTAAGAGTTCAATTCAAAAAAATTTGTTAAGCACCCTAATGTACATATAAGTAAACACATGTTTTTCTGTTTACCAAATTTCAAATGCCGAAATGATTAGTTACATTAAAATAAATTTAACTGCATACAAAATAAAAGTATTAAAAATGCATTTGTACCTACATATGTATGTATGTACATATGTATATTATAAATAATTCACACAAAGACCCACACTCATACATACATACATTTATAAAATTCGTTTGACTTTTTAGCATTGTTATCAGATGCATTAGAATGCCCACATGCTATACTTTATTTATGGCAATATATTCATACAGACGTACACGTATGTACATATGTATGTATGTATGTATGAGAAAATGTTTTCCATTTGACGTCATCACTACTGATAGCGGCTTTTGTTTGCTGCAATTGTTTTCTGATTGACAAATCCATATTGTTTGATTATTTACATAGACATTTCATAAGTATAAAGATACGTACGCATCGGTATGTACTCAAGTGTGAATAGATTTGCTATGCAGCCACATAGTATGCACAAACAAGTGTTACCTATGTAAACGACAAAGTACAGCAGGCAATAAATTGCAGTAGATAAGTAAACGCCCCCATTTATAAAACAAAAATTTAGGTGAGAATATGCTATGTACATAGATGATTATAACAATGCGCTTATGTAGCGAGTTATCACCATTACTTATACATATGTGCTTACATACATATTTATATGATAGATATTTATGCAGGTTTTTAATAGTTATAACAGTCTACTGACTAATTTTTACTTCAGTTGTCAATAAAAGTCATAGTAACACGGCGGTGCTGTTCTTCAAATAAAGTGAAAAATTCCATTCGACATTATTCATGGTACTTCTGAAAAATATAAATAATATATACATAAGTGTATTTGTGTGTCAAAATTGAATTTTTATACATTCCATATTAACGCAACGATAAAGCTTTTGCTAAAACATTGTGGTATTTTTTTTTCAAAATTTTTTCTCATTTTCTAAAGTCACGTTAGTCACACAGGCATAACAATACAATTTTTCTATCGGTTAAACAATTCTCATATTTTTTTAAACCTGTGTAGATAATTTCAGTACGTTCCCAAAGATATGGCAAACCTTATCAGTTAGCTTTTAGTGTGGTATATTGTATGTACATACATATATGCGTGTGGTGATAAACTAAATTATCAATGAACACAAAAAAGTAACCTGTTATTAGGTAAGTGGAATACACTGAATTGTTTCAGGGTGATAGTATATGCTTCGGTTTGTATTAACATAAAGCAAATTATTTTATATATATGTATGTATATAAGTAGGTACTTATGTATGTACACAAATGGAATACAATGCAACAAATAGAGTGACAGAAGTGAAATATGTCATTATTGTGATAAGGTTTCGAAATTAACTGAAAGAATGTTGGCTGCGGTTTAGATTTTAGAAAGCATTAAGGAGCAAAGTTATATTGTGTAGTCCTTAAATAAATTAGTATTATCATGCGACCACAAATAGTGTACATATGTATGAACGAAAGATATATTAACTAATGTACACATAATTTTTAAAACATTAAATTTTGATATTTTTAAAGGGTAAACCCATGCATTTCTCGGGTAAAAACATCCTTTTTTGGCTTAATTTTGAAAAAAAAATTCGCTTTTTTAGTTAAAAAATGGTCGTTTTTTAATGCCAAATTGACAATTTTCAACCAATCAAAAAGATCGTAGGTCATTGTATAGTAAATGTATTCAATATTACTCAGTTTTAATTTGAAGTCGATCGGTTTACTTCTCGTTAAGTTATGATCTGAAAAGTTTTAAACGCGTTTAAAGTTTCACTTATATACAGTGAAGCAAAAAAGTTTTGGCACACCTCAGTTTTTCCACTTTGCTTCAATATAACTTTTAATTAACTTAACATACCAAACAAAATACAAGCATATTTGTTTAAATAATGTTTTTTTTTAATACATATGTACATACATATATACAAAAATAAAAAATAAAAAATTCATACAAGTAAGAAATTATTAAGAAAATAATGAAAAAGAGACATATTCATATCAAAAAAGTATTGGCACAAAATATAAAAATGGTAATACAAAAGATGAAGAAAAAGAAATTGAAAATATTTAATATTTTGTTGCACCTCCCTTGGCTTTAATAATCGCTTGCAAACGCCTTTGCATACTTGCGATCAAATGGGAAGTCTCGCGACTGGTAATATTGGCCCATTCTTCCTTCAGAGCATTTTTAAGGGATTCTTTCGAAGTTATTTGGTGCTTGGGAATTTTTTTTCAAGCAAATGACAAATATGCTCAATGGGATTGAGGTCAGGGGATTTTGGAGGTGTTTTCAGGTGCTTGCAGTTATAAATTAACCACTTTGAACCAAACGCGAAGTGTGTTTGGGATCATTGTCTTGCTGGAACTGCGTTGGCAGGATAACTCTCCATTAAAGCCCAATTTTTAGAAAAAAACAACCTTAACTTGCGGAAGGAAAATTGTTTTTCAAAAGGCATAAATAAAAATCTTTATTTTTTCATCTATAAAAACAATTTTAGACATTTTTTTTCAAATTGTTGTAATACAAAAAAAAATTCAAATAGTTCTTCGCCATGTCTTTTGATTGTTTCAAAAGATGTTAAATTTTCTTGGAGGATCCATGTTGGGCTTTCGATGATCTCGTGAAATCTTACCATCCGACTCCAAAAAAAGTTTGAGAAAATTTGGATTCATCGCGCTCTGAAAATCAGGTTTTTCCAAAAGTTCTCAGGTTGTAGGTGAGCTTTACTCGAAATCAACTTGAAAATTTAGGACAATATTCTAGAGCTATTGTAGAAATTAATATGACAATAAAACAATTCAATTTTTTGAAACCCGTATACTCGTAACCCCTTAATTATAATTAAATTAAAAATGTAATTCAAATAATCAGTTTTGTTTTTGCATTTTTTAACTTAACCTTTTTTACAAAAAAAGTATTGAAAGCTGAATTTTGGAAATCAAGAATCTTAGGCTGAAAAGTTTGAAATAGTGGATCGTTCCTAATAGATTTAATGAAAAAGTTTTAGACATTAAGGGGCATCTGTGTGATTGCATGAAAAATTATGCATTTTTCGTGTTTTTTATGTAATGGTACTCGATTAAATGTTTCTGGAAACTTCTTTGGACCTAATTGTATACATTTACATATATTTTCACCTACATAAATTTTAAGATTTTTTTTTAAATATTGAAAAATAAAAAAGTTATGTGCTGTCTTCAGAGGTATCGAAAAAAAGTGCATCAACTGCTAACATGATTTCGGCCGAATGAGTTCTTGAAAGAAAAAAAAAAATCGAAAAGTTTATTAAACTTAAAAATATTTCCTATACAATGACCTACGATCTTTGAAAAATACCAAAAATTAACAAAATGCCGTAATTAAAAAAAAAAAAATTTTCGCTCTTTTTGGTAAAAAATTGTCGTTTTTTAATGCCAAATTGACAATTTTCAACCAATCAAAAAGATCGTAGGTCATTGTATAGTAAATGTATTCAGCATTAATCAGTTTTGTTTCTACCAGTCGATCGGTTAATTGAATGATTGATTTTTTGTTGCTTTTTAAAACTGTCGTTTAGAAAATTTTAAAGTTTCCAAAACTTTTATATTACATATGTATGTTTGTACCTGCGAGCGGTCGCTCTGCCATCTAAAAACTATTCAAGATACGACCTTGGCGATTTCACAGGATATTTTTGAAAATATAAACTATCGAAAAAGCAAAAAAAAACTTTTTTCTTAAAAGTGTCACACTGGTATAGCCCCTTAAGCTACAACGGTCAAAAGGATGAAATCGGATGATAACCCCGCCCCACTTCCTATATAACGGTACTGTTAAAAACTACTAAAAGCGATAAATTAATACCTAATTATGCCAGAGACATTAAATATTACAGTGTGAAAATGGAGAAATCGGACTGAAACCACGCCCACTTCCGTGTACAAATCAAGAAGCAATTAATATAACGGGATAAAACTTTGCACGAATAATGCCTTTAGCGTAGCCATATTTTGACTATAAATTGTCCAAATCTATTGAAAACTATTCAATCCACTAGGTACCGGGTATTTGGACCCCAGTACATTTAGTTGACTTTTTACGACAAATAACGGCCAATAAGTGAGATATATAATTGAAATTCAGTGATAATCTTATCCTTATAACGGTATGTCTGTTTGTAGAAAATGGGTTGAATCGCGTCTATACTTCCCTTACCTCCCATATACCTAACACAACAAATTTTCGAACCTCCCCCAACTTCCATATACTCATATGTATAATGATATTCGCTTTTCTAACACACCTTTTGTCGAATATGTCGAAAAAATATACATATATATTTGCTGGAATTCCAATCCTCTCGTTGACGTTTTGCGCCTTAAGGTATTTCCCTGATTTTCGATCGATTTGTTTTTACATATTTTTATAGTATAACCCTTCAAGAAAATATCCCTTAGAGGATTTTTCGAAATTCAAATTATTTTCCGAGTTACAACACATTTTGTGACTCCGACTTCGACTGCGGGTTTTATTCTCAAACTTTATATTGTTTTTCTATAATACTTTTCTAGAAACGTATGAATCTTCAAGTTCTACTCAACCGATTCATATGAAATTTTACACACAGCTTTCTTATACATTATAGTATCGCACTTTTTCTTATATTATTTATGTTTTGTATTCTTAGAATATCAATAAAATAGGCTCCAACTATTCCACACACTTGTTATAGGCCTCAGTTGGAAAGGCTTTCAGTCCAATTTTGTATTTTTTTCGGAGCGATTGTTAGACCCTCGTCTCATCACCAGTAATGATATGTTTTATAAATGTAGGATCTTCAAATACTACTACTCAACTCGACGTCGTTTTTTCCAAAAGACTTACTCCTGATACGCGTCTAGCACTGACACGCTTTATACGCAAAACATCAACCAAAAAGTGTTGAGTCGATTCATAAGAGATGTTGAGATCCTCTGCTATCACTCCGATGTCATCACTACGATTTTCAAACACTGTTTCTTTAACTTTTCTCGATGACTTCACAACTTTCACCGAATGCTTACTGCCACTCAAATACTTATGTTCGTGTTAAAGCCTCCTCAAAACACTTCTGTGACATTTTCTACGATTGAGTAGCCTGGTAGTGGGAAACCCAATAAAACGAAAATCGAATTTAAGTTTGTTCCCCATACTAAAAATATAATATATAATTTTTATATTTTTGCTATTTTTTAATGAGGTTTCTTTTTGTATTAACTTACTTTGTTTATGATAAACTCTCCAAAAACTAAAATTTAGAATTACAAACCTGCATTGTGAAATATTTATTGCAGGACATGCCAGTATTTTTTATTGTTGCTATAAGCTAGCAACTCTAATTATAACTGTTTAAGAAGTAAGGAACTTATGTACTCTATTTACACGATTCTTTAAAGAGCGGCTCTTTCAATAGCCACAATAGGTTTACACATGTACAACTTAGAAGTATGTTCATATGTATGTCGTATGTAGTTGAACACATTCCTCCTTAGCTTAAAATTGTCTTAGACTAATATAAAATATGAGTGCAAGCTTTTTACATATTTAAAAATTCAACACATGATTCCTACAATTCTCACTACGAATTAAAGTGCCGTGATTAGTGTGACCACGAGTGATCTTGAATGATTGTCAAAGTAGAGTTTGTTTAGTACGTGGTTCGCTCTCGCTGTCTCACCTACATACACACATACATTTCTAAATATATTTATATTTGTACAATACTCGTGGCAAGCCACCATAAATATGTATGTGCGCACTTACCTATACACATATTAGCAGCTTTTCGATATTTTCTTTCTTGCACGTAAGGTGTCGCCTACTCGCACCAGAGCCGAAGAAAACGTGGAGAACGTGCTGTCATTATAACTTTTGTAACATAAAAAACACTCCAAACAACATGTAGACCTCGTGGCTGAACACATTTATTTAAGTTGACTTAAATATGTGACTTTGATAAATGGATTTACCTGCCGTTAATTCTAATAACCATTTTCTATAAATTACATGCATATGTATGAAGTAGTTTGTAAATTAATGATTAATATCTCGAAAATATCTAAACTTTGAATTTCTTTCATTGCAGATCGGTCTCACGCATAACAAGTCACTTTTGGCTGCGTCATCAAAATCTAAATATATTTCGTGTGTGTGATTTTATTCCAAATACATACATACTATATGTATATAGACTTATATATTTATATATTTCAAATTGAAGTTTATTGGAATTTATTGTGGTTTACCAAGTACATCAAGCTTATACAAACATACATAAATACACATATGTAGATCTGTGTTCGTATTTAAATTTGCTAAGAAATCGCATATATTTTTGAAACATTCCTTTTGACAACTATATAAATCGCAAAGAAACTTCAAAATATATAATTTTGGAAAATGTTCAGTCCTGATTATGAGAAACGTATACTGAAACATTGCAGTCCGGTCGCTCGAAATCTTTTCAACTCCTTTGAAGCAGCCTCCACATCAACATCGCTTGACAGATTCATACCATGCAGGTGAGTGTTCAACCAGAAATGGATCTAAGTAAATTAATTTTAAAATTTAATTTTCGATATACATAAATATCGGTTTGAATTAGATAATCAATAAGAAAAGTATTTTATATTCATTTAAAAATCTATTTTAAGGGGTTATATACTATACATACACTTATTTTTTGAAATGATAAAAATCGGTTTTCGTTCAAGTATGAGATATTGCAGTTTTCAAATAGCCAGTAATGGTTCTTGAGAAACCTTACTCACCGCATCGGTACTTTTTAAAAAACATCATTTTGTGATAATCGTGAACGAGCGGTCGGCATGTACTCGGGGCACATGGGAAAAGCGCGCTGTTGACTGCTGTAACTTTGGTTCTAGGGCTCAGTTCTTTATGAAAATTGGAAGAAATAATCTTAAAACGTTATATTTTAAGAAAATGCAATAAAAAATATCGATTTTTCCAACCTACACAAGTGTATATAACCCTTAACAAACGTTTGAAATTTTGTTTGCTCTTTTGCGCATTTGTTTAATAGACATAAAATATAGTATGTACTATTATTGACTAATACTTCTATCGTTCCTACAACAGTCGAGTCTAAGTAACCCAAACGGATCTGGATTTTTTTCCAGCCACAAACTGTCAACTCGGCACACATTCCTTGAAATTACTTCAAGAATGATTTCTGTCGCTGCATCAACAACAACTAAAACTTTGCCGCTATTTTTAATGTTATGCCTAAAATTCAACGACAAAAAATTTGTCAAAATTGAAAATAGTACAATTTCGATATTTATGTGTTTCCACTATACCGAGAAAAATTATTATAATAGCTATAATCAATTTCAATTGGGCTGATGTGCCATAACAATTGGATTGACAAGCACAAATTTGATTTTTTCACTAGGCGGCCAACATAAATTTCTATAAAAATTAAATAACAGCTGATTAATTTGGTTTAATTACAACTGTCAATGAATTTGACGTAATAAAAACCCACATTGGGCAGAGAATTCCAAATATAATGAGGAACTTTGAAAAGTTTTTGTTCAACAACATAAGTGTGTAGTGCTAAAAAACAGAAAATCAGATTACTGACTCTTTCGTGAAATCTTTGCTTCACTGCGTTATCAATATATTTTTGTAAACATATACATATACATATTCTTGTGGTAACGCGATAATTTACGTTTTGTTTTTTTTTAGTAAATCTTATATGATTGCGCGGGAAATTCTTACCAGGCTATACAAATCGCTTAAAACACTAGTTCTTGTGGCCTTAGGAAAACCAAAGTTTAATGGGCGATAGATTTACCAAACGCAAATTCAATTTCCCATTTGTGGTAAATACATATCCGTCTATCGTTCTGTTTCGGATTACACACCCATGCGCATTCATAGTGACTTGTAACTTTATGAAGTAGCACAACTGCGTCAGGTTCAACGATCTCGTAAAGTCTCAAAGAGTAAACACAATAAAGTGTTGAGAAATTTAATTTCCCCGTTTACTATTTTCATTTTCTACTTTTCTGTGCTACATACCAGAACAAATACACATACACTTGTGTCTATGTCTATATAAATTTGTGGTACATACAAGCGTGCATAAGCAGAGTTTATATAGAATGCCGTGGTATTAACAAGGCTTACCGGTTCGTTGCTTACATGCACATTTTCCACTTTTTCACATCGTCATATTGCTGTTGGTCGAGCAATTTTAACTGTTTTCGTCATTAACCACTGACTGCTTTGGCTGACGGGTCTGTAGATTTAACTGCTAACTGCTTTTACACGTATACAATTACAACGACTTACATACATACATATACCATAAACACTTGGCTGCCTCGCACACTTGTAAGCAGGAAATCTACGCTTCAGCAACCTACCCGGAAGTTTTTGAGTTGCTCAATATGACCGCAACAGAATAAAGCATAGCATGTTCCAATATTATTTGTTATGTGTTTCTGAAAAAAATATGCAATTAAACATATTTTGTCATAATGTTTGTTAGACAATACTGTTTTCGGCTTGTAGCTCACATTTCACCACAAGTCCTCAAGAGTTATAGGAGTTATATTATGTATCAAGGGTCGATACCTCAAAGTTTAGTCAGAGAACTGTTTAGTTTTATACAATTAGACTAATGCCAGGTCATCTGTACCTAAAATAAATAGAGTAATTGAAAATGGAAAATCGTAGTGATTACCATCAAGGCGTTATAGTTTTATTGCGATCAAAATCAAGTTCTTGTATGAAAAACTTGTTTATAAGTGAACGGTCTTATAGCTCCGGTGCAACAAAAGATTTGGTTTTTTCTTGTTTTTTCGTTTTTTATTAAAAATAATAAAGAACTGAACTTCAGAAATTTGATATGCATACCCAGCAGTTCTAAATCATTTGAAATAAATGTGACAAAGATTTTAATTAAAATCAAATGCACATTACCTTGGTAATTGCAAGGTAACTTTGAGTCAAACACTGCACAAATTCATTAGCCTTTTAATAATTTTAATTTTTCATGCCAACATACACACATAGATACACATTTATTGCCAACAAATGCTTAAAATTTTGCCACAACATGCAAAACGTGCAATGCGGAACGCGAATAATGTGAAGTGGGAAAATAAAAACAAAAAAACTGCAATGCCACTGAATTTAATTTAAGCACTTAACTGCTGACTCAATTTAACTTATAAGAATTATATCCAAATAAAATATATTTAATGCACTCATTATATTTATAAAACGGAAACATGAAGAAAATATCGCAATAGTTGATTTGAGCATAATTACAAGCGCTTTTCCTATGTTACGCCGTGCCAACAATTTTTCATTTGCAATGTTAATACGACTGAATCGCGTTTTTTCGTCGAACCAACACAGCACTGACTGCACATGTGCACACGTGCAAACATGCATATTAAATTCATATGATTTTTTTATATTATCTATCCACCTTCCCAGTCACCT
Organism: Bactrocera neohumeralis; assembly: GCF_024586455.1. Taxonomy (NCBI): domain Eukaryota; kingdom Metazoa; phylum Arthropoda; class Insecta; order Diptera; family Tephritidae; genus Bactrocera; species Bactrocera neohumeralis. Next base: position 8,086,545 of record NC_065922.1, on the reverse strand, counting down.
TTCGGTAAATATTTTAAATTAAATCGTCAGCTAATTTTGAATTCAAGCCGCATTGGCACAAGCTTATTTGATACACGGTACTTCCACCTTCAATAAATAATCCCAGACCAAAATTTTTTGGAAGAAAGCACGCATTCGGAGGAGGAGGTGAAGAGGTATTGGAGTGCAATAATCACACCTGTGCGTGGCACAGGGTCAAATTATTGACGTGCGTAAGAATTTTATGAAAGACAATAATCGAGAAAGAAAAAATTGCGACAAGGAAATATAAATAAGGTATAAACTGAAAATAAAATTTGTGTGCAGCGGAAGTAGATATACCGTTGCCCAATTCGTGGATTAAAAATGAATCATTTGAAACTTATTGACAGTTATTTAACATTTTAATATTTTTTTAAATTTTTTTAGTAAGTAAGTAGTGTATATTTAAGTATTATTTCTTTAATTCTAATTATCTTTCATTTTAATTATCATTTCATCCACAGGGCCAACAACAATTGGCAAACAAATTTCGCATCAATAAATAAATCGAATGAGAACTCGCCGCAGACGAGTAAAAAGCAACGCGACTGCGGTGAATCTGCACGTGATAGCTTAGCATATTCCTGTCTATTAAAGAACGAACTTCTTGGCACCGCCATCGAGGACGTTAAGGCGGTTAGCGATGAGCGCAATGAGAACACCTACACGCCAACAGCGAAACGAAGCCTATTCAAGTACCAATCACCTACAAAGCAGGTGAGTTCAAAGTCGCCAACAAGCGTCTGAGCTGAACGGCACGATAATGAATTAATTTCAAATCCATACAAACATATAAAACATATCTAATTTTTTTTATAATATTGTGTATAAATGCGCATATAATTCAAATGCATGCCGTGAATGAGAAGATATTTATGAGTAACTGCATATCGTATTAATTAAACTTAATATACATAAAATATGAGCTTAATGTATGTTTAATATTGCATTATGCAGTCAACGCCAAGCTCAAATAAAGTAAAGATAAATATATATGCTCAATTTACACGAGAGCTTTAAAGTACCATATATGATAAAAAGTTTGGTAAAGATGATTATTTCTCATTTGCGTTAAAGCCTTGAACATTTTTCTGATACAATTTTTTTTATCTTTGAACTTTCTTAAAGTTTCTTTCAAGCAAGGGTCAAACCTCTTCTCCCCAAGAAGCTGCTTATTTGTCGAAATCGCCGATATCGGACTACTATAGCATTAGCTGACCATACAAACTGACCAATCAAAATCAAAAGTTCTTGTAACTTTTTTTTTATTTTTGAAGAGTATTATAGCTACGGTGCAGCCAAAAATAACGTTTTTTCATTGAAAATGAAACTTTGAGTTTGAGTTATCAATGCCTGAACATTTACATTACAGTTTTGAGAATTTAACTAAAAGGCATTTAAGAAGTCTGCAAATCCAATTATGTTAATAAAAAATTGAATTGAACTCATACAGTGTTGCAAATGCAATCAGCAAGACTCAGCTTCTTTATATATTGTGTTCAGATATTTCTGCACTTGCATGCATAAATTATTTTATTATATTATATAGGTGATATCAATACGCATACATTAGTACATGTTATAAGAGTGGAAACGTTTGCGTTATGTACATACATACATACATACATATGGTATAGGCTTGTTTTTTATAAGCACTGCCACTGAACTCAGAAAAGTTTTTTAAAGGCTTATTCGTTTGTCTTATATTCATATACATTTGTATGTATGAATAGCATAGTTCTAATATTTCTACATTTGCGCTTAACTTAGAAAACTGATCGCGTGTTTTTTTTTTTTTTCGAAATAAAAATATTTCAGCCTAAGATTTCCCAAAAAATAACTATCAGCAATTTGAAGTGGAAAGCTCCAAATAAATTTTCAATTCATTGCCCATTCAAATGAACTGAGATTTAGGTCACATGCCACAACATGTGTTGCCCTCATTTCGATAATTACATAAGTAAAATCGTATTTTATGGTATGAATGTTCTATCAACGTTGATAGTGATCAAGATGGAGTATAGCCTTAGAAGTGAACTTTTGAAAATTCTTTTAGATTATATTTAGCGGTCGTGCCTTATCTGTCTTATTTTAATGTAGTTTTACCCAAAAGATTCAACTTGAATTATATACATATATATATATTTTTTTTTTGTTCTTTACTAATTTTTGCTCTTGAAAAAATATGTCACACTGTTGTTTTATAATAATAATATATATAATTAAATGTATATGCAATTATTCTTATACTTCATAGGTCTAGTAAAAATAATTTAATTATTTCTTCATTATTGATTGATTTTTTGAAGCTAATTTGCCGTTTAAACCCTCCTTATAGACAAAAAACTGAGATAGTTGTTCGAGGTCCGGGCCATAAGGTGAATGCATATGCACTTCCTAACCAAGATCTAGGAATTTCTGGCTAGTCTATATCGTTTCGCTCATGCCCGTTTTCAATTAACGTTTTTAAGTGACCCTTTTTTCATGACCAATAACTATGTGCTTCACAATTCGATCGACTTTGTTGCGACTCAAGAGCAACTTGCAGTTGCAAATCAGGTACATAATGTTTTCTTACGTGGTCTTCCAGAACGTGGTGCATATTTAACATCACACATTCTTGAACCATAATTGCGGATCTTAAAAGACTATGAGAGCCGAGGTGCATGCTGGTTTGATTCCCTCTGTCGTCTCAAAATGCTTGCCTTTGATTCAAAAATTTGGGGTCACTTTCATACAATACAATATTCTTGGCACATTTCCATTCTCCGCAATTTTTAGTTGTCAGTGAGCACTTTTGGGACACACACAGTGTTTGTCGAAATCGCAGGTCTCCCAGCACGGTCTTCATCAGCGACCTCTTCCCGTTCCTCCAAAAAGGCCTGGTGCGACCGAAGCACACCACTTCTTGCAAAAGCAACATCTGAGTAAGCCTGCTTGATCATATCAAACGTCTCTATCGCAGATAGGTAGGAACGCCCTCTACCGAAGTACAGTCGTGGCGGAAGAAAATCAGTCCTATTACTTTCCGGACAATCCCTGTATTTTCTATTTGTTGGTGAAAATCTTTGACGCGTGCATCAACAATACCGATTCAAGCAAACACTGTGTGTTTTTTTAGTACCACATCTTATCTCTCCTTCTCAATATAGCCTACCCGCACTTAAAAAAACGCAGGATATAGATTACCAAAGCCGGCTATTGGCTAAATAATGGATTTATTTTTACTATGCTTTAAATGTTTATTCCATCTACAAATTTATATGTGTGCTTATATCATATAATATAACATAAGTTTATGAAGTAGATTGCTATTTTTGTGCATAGACCTAGTAATGAAGTAATGAAACACACTTGCGACAGCCATTTTAAAAAATACAAAAAGCTTTTTAAACGAACTTCAGATGAGATTTACTGAATGCAGATGTTTTAAATTTGTTTTCAATTACTTGCTGTTTATGGAAATATTTTCGAAGTTGTTTGCTATACTGTTGGCAAAACTTATGAAAAACTTTTCAGTCAATAATAGAAGTACAGTTTGTATTTAATTGATCAAAACAGATTATTGGTCAAGAAAACTACTTTCATTATCTTTATTGTAACTGCTGCTGATATGCAAATATTTTCCTTTAGCATTTTTGTGAGAAATTTCAACTGATTGCTTGAACTGTCAGTAAATTTTACTGAAGTAGTTGCCACTTTTTGTTGGTTTAACCGTGAACCACTCCATCTACAGCAATCGTATTTGTGTAAATATACATAGATTTACCATTTAGTTAAATCAGCATCAGCACTTCAATGTCATCAACGCTGTTTACATTTCTAAATTTGGCAGTTTTGTTTGATTTTCTATTAGTTTCTAAGTTCATTTATTTATTCAATATTTACATTAAGTAAGTGCTCGCCACCGTTGACACGTTGACAGCGGAGATCAGTTGCCAACGACGATGATGATAATGATGACTTGGAGGAGGATAGTGGTGTTGCCTTAGACGGCGGTCCCTCGTTGCCGCTGACATTAAATGCCGATTTGTTTTGAGTACTTGAGTATCTATAATTTGCTCACGTCGCGTCATATTTTCATTTCCTTTATGTGTCATATAGCATGTGCCAAAGTCATAATAATACACGCCTTCATCGTCTAATTTGCTTTTGTTCCTTTTTCATGAATGAAGCGATGTCGCTCGATAAGATGTTTTATTTTTTTTTAATTGCAACCAAGATTGCTTAACGATCTGTTATGCATTCTTTTATTTTTTGTGCGTGATATTCCCATGCGTTTTCGTTTGATATTTCTTGTTGCTCATTTATTGCTGTGCGATAAACTTTGCTTGTTGATCTTTTACAATCACGTTTGTCTTTTAAATTTCTTCACTCAATTATACTAAGTGAAATTTGTCAGAGTCATAATTCAATTTGCTTGTTGAGACTTGTTGAGCTGGTTAAAAAAATCGCTTGTGGCTTTTTAAGTTCATGCTATTATACCCTGAACAGGGACATTCCTTCTGTGGGAGCCCGTGTAAGTGACACGGAGCTAAATCAGGCGAATACGGTGGTTACTGCACCTATTTATTCAAAATTTCGCAAAAAACTCATAAAGAATCAATGTCTTATGCGAGGGTGCATTATCGTGGTGCAAACACCAAGAGTTGTCGGCCCGTAATACCGGCCTATTTTACAAATAGCTTCACGCAAATGACGCATAACACCCACATGGTATTTCTTGTTGATAGTTTGGCTGGTCGGAAGGAATTCGGATCTCGTTAATCAAAGAAAACTGTCAACATAACCTTAATTTTTGACCTGTTTTGACGTGATTTTTTCGGCATCGGCTCTTCTTTGCCACGATATTTGGCCAATTGATCGTCTTTTTCTGGCTCGTAAGCATAGATCCAAGACTCATCCCCAAGAATAATGCGTTAACGCGCCGCTGTTTTTCGAAAAAGTTGAACGATTTTGGAACCCACCATACTTTCACTTTTCCTATGTTTTTTTATTTTATTGACGTGTTCATCATCACTTGTTGTTGATGGCCGTCCTGTACTGTGTTCGTTGTCAACGTGTTCTCGACCGTCTTTGAATAATTTGTACAAATCAAAAACACTTGCTCGCGACAAAATATTATCACCGAAGGCCTTTTCCTAAACGTTTTGGCACCAGAAAATTAATTGGAACTTCTTCGTTAAATAATTTCACTCATGGTAAAAATCGCGAATGCCTTTAATATACTTCAGAAAGACAAGCTAAACTAAAACTATTTTCTTTGGTAGGATATCTTCCCGGCAATGACTACACAACCAACAATTACGGAACGAAATCAATCCATTATTCAGTACCATTATATTAATGATGTTTCACTAATTTGACTTAGTACGAATCGTAGAGAGAACATGCCCGCCATTTGGGAAACAGTCCATACCATAAGCGATCCGCCATAAACGTTAGTGGATGTCGATTTTTCGCCAATTTTGTGTGCCCTGCCCCGTCACGCCCCGAAAAAACTTTTTTCCACATTAATTATTATATCTTCAAGTTCTCTCTCTCCAATTTGTACACGGTTTCTCCCTGTCTGTAAGTATGCCCAAATATGACTGATATTTCTTTTGTTGCATCTCGTCATGTAATGAAAAGCTCGTAGTTCTATGCATAGTCCAAGAAATTTCGAATTGGAGTTACGATGACGATCTGTAGCCGAACATATTCCACCGACCTCTCTCCCAAAAATCACGAATTCCTCTGATCTTTCTTTCTTCTTACTTTTTATTCAACAAATAAGTAAAATTTTTGGGCCATTTTTGCTTACTACTTAATAGAGTTTAATCAACATGCTGTAATCAGAAATTAAAAAAATTTAATATTAAAATATGTGTTTGTAAGGTTGTCGCCATGTCTATAAATAAATGCTTGTTTCCATGTCAGCTACATACTCGTATGTAGTAATTTTGGCCCTATCAGGGTTTCTTATCGAGATTAGGTGACATTTGAACAAATTTATAAACCCTTTACACTTGTATTGACTTTTTATCGGTTCTTATGAGTTAAGAATAATAAACACCTTTTCGCGCTGAGCTCTAATTTTATTTGTTTTATTATGTTTGAATATTGCAACAACATGTTCGGTCTTTTCAGCTTAGATATGTATCTTTTTTGTAACAAGTGTCGAAAATTCCCCACAATAATATTGCTGGCGCCATTATTTATACCAAGTTGCGCACAATACATACATATGTATATCTTACACACCCACCTGGTTTTAGGCCTACGTTCATATGTAGTTACGAATGTGTCTAATAAATAATCAACTTAGTATTTTTACCATACATCAAAATACCAGTAGCAAAGCACTAATTGCGACAAAGCCAACAACAAATGCAACAGAAGAGGCACATGCTCGTCCAATAGATGATAGACAAGCCTACCAATGCGGACACTCATGTATGTGCTTATGTATTTTTTATGTAAATCCATTTCAGCAATTGACAGACAGGCGTGTACCAGAAACATGAGTAGCCGTCGTCATAATTTAATTAAAATTTATGTCATTCAAAGTCGTAAAATTTAACTTTGCTCATATACTGCATACATACATACATAGCATGTAAGCCGCAAAACTTAGAAATAATAGAGAACACTAAATTAAAACAGCGTGAGCTTAGATTTTTAAGTTCGTTAAATTGGTCGAGCACAATTTGGTGTTGTACTAGAAAATGGTTACAAGCATGTTTACATGCTCCCCAAATATTCTATCAATTGCAGACATACACACAATTTCCGTACACGTTATATACATACATATGTACGTATGTATATTATATATATTATATATATACATATTCACATTTCTGTGGTATGAAATAAATTATTCCAAGTTCATTCTGAGTCTATATTGCCGATGATGCCGATGAGTTAAGTCTTCAGAGGCACATATTTCACTTTTCAGTATTAAGAGATTGGTTCAGTCAATGATATTCAAAAAGTCGTTTTTTTGCTTAAAGTACACTTTAAAGCCTTGAAAAAATCACTCAAATGGTGGAATAGTGAAAAAATGCTTTCCTTTTTGAAACCTTGAAAAAGGAGTTCTATAATCAGGGTTTCAAATTTCAAAGATTTTCTATAACTAAGCGGTTTAAAGCCTTTCTTGCGAAATGACGAATGGATATTTTTACCAGTTTGCGCCAACGTGAAAGTAGAAAGGTTTTATGCTCGAAAATAACAAAAATATATTGTGACAAAAAAGTACCCGGAAATTGTAAATAAAACGCAAAATATTTAATTATTCATCAATACATATTTATTTTGTCGCCTTCAAAGTAATCTCAATCAGATGTAATACCCTTATGCTAACGATTTTCCAGTCCTCGAAACACTTTTCTTGTTTTATCTCTTCGATCAACTAGACGGTTCCACAAAACGGCAATTTCAATTTTGGGGAACAAGAAAAAATCACACGAAGCCAAATCTGGTGAATATAATGGTTGATCGATGGTATTCATTGCATTTTTGGTTTTAAATTCGGTCACAATCGTACTCATTTAGAAACTTCAGCTTTATCGGGACGAGTCGAGTAAGAACGTGTTTCATACCAAAATCATTCGAACGGGCTCGGAGATGTCGAGCTCTCCTGCCATCTCTCTAATGGTTAGAAATACAAAATTTGAGACAAATTCTTTGTTTGATATTTTTATCCAATGTAAAAATCGCAACGCTTTACTGAGGTTTACCGACTTAAGCAGCTGCTGTAAACAAACTGTTGACAGATCGCGCTCATATTTGGCATAGTAATTAAGGACAGTCCTACCAACTTAGCAAAATCCTTTTTTTTGATGTATCATTTACTCGGGGAATTTAATCACAATTTCCGGGTGATTTTTTCCCATTATCGCCGTTTTATGCTTTCATTAAATAATATAAACTTTATAAAATCGATTTCTATATCTTTTAAATTAATGATTTTCAAGTTACCCTTTTTTACGGTTATGAGAAATATTGGCGATAGGTTTTTTTTTTTATTTTTACTACACAGAATTTTATTTTGACAATAAAAATGTTAAAATTTTAAAAATTTTCTCAGATAATTTACGGATTTCGACGTTGTCCAGTTAATGTGCCTCAGAGAATTTTGATAAAAAAAAACTATTTTATTTTATGTTAATGAGAAATCCACATCGTTAACATCTACTATAAATCTAGTTTTTTTCTCCACACCTGCTAGTCGCATAAATTAAATTTAGCAACATTTGCATAAAATTATTTTGCTACTTAACTTTCCTGTTCACTAAAGGTTGGTTGTGTTTTTATTATTATTTTTTTTTTGTTTGCGACTTGTATACCCTTTACAACAAACGTAGCATCTTATTCTTTGATCTCCATCATCAAATCCATCTAATTGCTTTATGCGCATTTTGAATTTCTCCATTATATGTATTTATAACTCACAATTATTTTGCAATAGCTTGGTTAACATGTATAATTTTATTTTAAATTTTATTATAGTCATGTAAGGTATTTTATTTTTATTTTTTTACTCAATCTTCACTTGCCGGTTTTCAAACTGGTTTTGAATTTATTATAAAATTCGCGTGTTTCTTTTCCACTTTTAATCCATTGGAGTATAAAAAGGCCAAAATATTTCAGTAAGCGCCGCCCTCTTATTGCTATCCGCAAGCAATTTCAAGTTAACGCACTCCAATACATACGAACTCAAGTTGGCCGAAAACGCGAATCACATCGCTTCCCGCCAAATTCATTTTATATTTCAATTTTTTTTCCTTTCTCTTATGTAAAGCCAACAACTTGAGCACGCCAAATCGAAAGAGGCCTAAACGAAACGTGCGCGCGCAAAAAACATGAAAGCCATCATTTTGTACAATTCACCGCTTTAGCTCCGGTTTCGGAATACAATAAAATGTATATAAGTGGTAAAGAAAAATAAATGTGTCCACTTGTTCAACTTTTTTCTCCAAAAAATAAAAAATAACCATTTCAATAGTCAACACATTGATAGATGAGTTCGAGCGTCGCTGCCGTTCGGCGTTGTTGTTATTGTACAATTTTTTGTTTAAATCAAATGAAGTATAAGCTTTTGATTTTTTTTTGCTTTTTTTTTTTGGTGTCTTCAATTTATTTTTGTTTGCCAATCATTCCTTTTACATTGTTAGTTCCCACCGATTTGTGGGAAAATTAGTGTTGACCTTGATTACTTCGGGTTCAACAATTTGCCGCCTTTGCAAAACATTCAGTCAATTCTGCAGGAACTCGATTTATAAGCTGATTTTCTTTGTTGTTTATTTTTGTGCATTTTCATAGTAGTTGTAAGCGCTAACTATAGCCAACTACCAAGAACAAAAATTTAAAGTGAAAACTTCGCCGCATCAAGTTCTTAAAACGCCGTCATAAATGAGGATAAGGTTGATTTGATATGTTTAGATCTTTTTGTGATTGGTATTAATCTTCTTCTTTTTGGCGTAACCACCTTTTATGCGGTTACAGGCGCATTTACAAGTCAGTCAAGTCAGATTCAAGTGTTGCCAGGTCCTTCTCCACCTTATCTCTCCAACGGAGTGGAGGTCTTCGTTGTCGTATATCCGTATCTCATAAGCTCATCGTTTCATCGACTGCGTTATTCGCCGTTGTTAAGGTAGTAATAGTCCATGCCTCTGCACCTTGTAGCAGGGCGGGGATGATGAATTGCTTGTAGAATGTGGTCTTTGTTAGTCGAGAGAGGACTTAACTTCTCAATTGCCTACTCAGTCCGAAATGCGTTGGAGTTCGAGGCTGATATTGTTTTTGGTGTTAATACTAGTTCCAAGATAGACGAAATCTTCATTATCGCCTTCAATAGCCAATATAATTTAATCCAATTTTCATTCACTTGTTATAAGCCTCGGGTGGGATGGCTTTCAGTGCCGTCAGCGGATATTACTTCTTTCGGTATCGGGTTATTTTAGGAGCGCCATTTGCTGGATTGTTGATATTTTCGGTGTAATATTCATAAACCTAGTTATCTTCATCAGTGATGATACGTTTGATGAATGTAGGGGGCTCGGCTAAGGTGTCGGGCATCCCGTTTGCGACCTCTACTCGACGTCGTTTTCGCAAAAGGTTCCGATCTTTTGATACGAGTCTAGCAACTGACTTGGTTCAAACACAAAACATTAACCAAAATGTGTTGATTCGACTCATAAAAGATGTTGATATCTTCTGCTATCTTTCTGATATTAACACAACGACTTTGAAGCACTGTTTCTTTAACTTTTTCGGTATAATTAACGTACATTATGACAGTCAACAAGAGTACCCGGAAATTGTAAATAAAACGCAAAATATTCAATTATAATTTAATATTTATTTTTTCGCCTTCAAAGTCATCCCCACCAGATGAATTTTTTATCTCTTCGATCGACTTAAAACAGGTTCCACGGAGCGGCAATTTCTGTTCGGAAAACAAAAAAAAAACACACTGAGCCAAAGCTGGTTGATACGGTAGTTGATTGATTGCAATTTTGGCTTTAAATTCGATCACAATCGTGGCTCAATGCGATGGTGCATTATCATAGTGTCAAATCCATGAATTGTCCTTCTACAATTCCGGCCATTTTCGCCGAATGTTCTCACGCAAACGCCTTAATATTGCCAAATAGAGTAAAGAGTTCCTTCAAAACAAATTCATGATGCACCAAATCACGAATAAAAACAATGAGCATCAGGCTCCCTCCATTTCGATGATTGTTGACTTGTTATATTGTCAAGCTCATAGACTCATGTCTCATCGGCAGCTATAATGTACTCCATGAATGTGGAATCGGAATTCGGGATCAGGCGTATCCAAAGATACCTGTTTCCGGTACTCTTTTTGAAAAAAATTCAGCTTTATCGGGGAGAGCTCTCTTGACGCCCTCTCATAAAGGTACGCGATTAAATTCTGTGTAAAATAGGTAAATCTGCGACAGAGACGTTTGATATGATCAAGCGAGGAGGACCGAGAAGAGGTTGCTGATGATGCAACTTCGATAAACACCGACAATGTGACTCGTGTGCGTAGAGTTTTGAAATGAGACCGTCGACTAAGTATTCGTTTAATTGCCCAGATGTGGGCATTGTGACGAAGCACTTGAACCTAAGCAAGGTGTGCGCGAAGATGGTGCCAAAAGTACTCACTGATGACCAAAAATGCGGCGAGTGGAAGTGTGCCAAGAAATTTTAAACATGTGTGAAAGTGACTACCAATATTTGAATAACTTATTCACAGGTGACAAGTCATGGATCTTTGAGTATGATCCCGAGAAAAAGAGGCAATCTTCCGCAAGCATTTTGAGACGACAGACGGGATCCATGCAGCATGCACCTCGGCTCCGAAGGCTATTCCGGAGAATGCCTTCCGTGACGCCTTCAATGCTTGGAAACCGCGCTGGCAGCGCTGCATCGCCGAAGAAGAAGCCTTTTTTGAATGTTTTTAAAGAATTGTAATAATTGTAAAATAATTTTTTTTAAATCGACTCAGTCCTATTACTTTCCGAACAAACCCTGTAAGGCGAAGGTTATTTTTAAAGATCGGGAATTGATGGATGAACTGTTGCATAGTTTGGATTCAACGATGACTTCTTTTTGTTCTTTATAGAACGTCATGGATAATATTTTGATAAACAACATAATATAACTAATGCTTATTTTTTTCGTGGGTAGTCCAGAAAAAGAAATGACTATTATCGTATTACACTTGCTATATATTGCACGTTTTATTATGATTTTTAACGATTTTTTTTTGCTTTGGCAGAGATTAAATGTACATACAAGTATGTTATGTATGTACTTCCACTTATGCTTTTTTAGTTCAATCATTCGAACCGAACATCAAATTGACATTAATATGCTCTAATTAGCAAAAGTCAATATCCGAAGTCATTTCCGTAATTGAATTAACGCATCAATGAAATGGATGTACAAAGTGTGGTCAATAAATATGTGAAATAATTTATAAATTGTTGGAGGAAAAACTTTAATTGAATAATCATTCGTGCAGACCAAAAAAGAGGTGACGAGGCAGGGCTCAAATTAAAGGCGTGGATGCGCTAAGTTGCCGTCGACGAGCATATGTATATATATGTAAGTGCGGTATAGATCTTTACTCGATATATTTGTATTTGGGCAACGATTTTGGGTTGACCACAACCGCAGCTGGGCTTTGGCACGAGTGTATTCGTCGGTAGAATTCTTTTGTTTAATAAATATGATGGACGTATGGTAGATACGATAAAGCTAATTATGCTTTCAATATGAATAATTTATTGTTATTTTAATGTCAGAGGCGTGGCTGCAATTCATTGTACTTATGTACACGTTGGTGCAAAGCAAATAAATAGTTACTCGTATTGGATTGTGAACAAGCCTATAGACGTGCCAATACTGTACGTTGATGAATTCCATTGTGTGTGTATGAATGATGAATATGAATTAATAATCTATCCATAGAAACTATTTATTAAAATTATTGTAAAAAAATGCCTTCCAAAGTGCGATTATGATTTATTCAAAAACCGATTGAAAGTGCCAATCATAGAAACATTTCTCAAGTGTTCAAATAATGCCAACTTTCTGACTACAATGGCAAACCGAATATAATCTCACTGGCGTAATGCCGCTTTTTCAGTGCTCATTAGTCACTTTACGCATACACTTTTGGATATTTTCTGGCTTTCTGCTTTGGCAGTTGGTAGTCATGTTTTGACAATTAAGAGGTTAATGTGCTTTATATTGCATATCTACTTTGTTTGGTCACTTAGTTCAGAATTATACAACAATGCTGGAAAAAACACAATACACCGGTCAGACGCCTTTCAGCCGCTTTAGAATTCACGTTTGTCGAATATACGAAATGATTCGTACAAAGGTTAGCTACAGATGTACAAATGGAGCCAATGTATGTTCATGTATGCGTGTTTTAATACAACATAATACGAAAATTCTTATCAAGCAAAAGAAATCTGTCAAAGTTGACAACAAAATCCGTTATCATATAAACAAATATGCATACGGTATAGAAGAAAACATGTAGAAGTCAACTGTAAGGCTTTATAAAGCAAGTAAAAATGTGGAACTCTGAACTTATTAACAAAAAAAATATTTATATTTAATTCTTAATCGCTTTATTATTAACAAATTGAAAAGCAAATAATATTATTCGAAATGCTATGACAAGCACCTTTAAAACTATTAACTTCTTTTGTGTTGAAACGCTTGACCGAAATTATCTATATTTTCCAATGAGATTGAAATTCGAGGGCTTTGAAAGCAACTTTTTTAAATATATTTTTTACTGGCAAAATTATTGAAGAATGGCCTTGACCGGAACAAGATCGATCGGAATATCATAATTTAAAAAATTGTTCAAATGACAAATTTGACCCGGATCCTGCAATTCGCTACTACATGTTGGACCAAATCAGGATTTTTTGGTACGAATATAGTATTAACACGCCTACAAAGGTGGATCGACAACTCGCATGAAGCAAGTTTTCGATGACTTCGCGACCTTCTCTGAACTCTTTGTGACACGCATATACTTGTATTCATAATAAATTAGGCTCACCAAAAAGATCTGAAAGATTTTGAACGAGCTGTGACTATTGGAAACACAACATTTTTAAGCAAACGCGTTATTTGTCTTGTATATGGTAAAAATCGCCCGACAAACTTTTCTTTTCGGGTCGTGAACAAACGACTGTCAAATGCAAACTTATTCATATATGGAGATCAAACTTGCACAAACATGAAAATTATGAATTCAAAAGGCTCATTACTTCGCGCTAACTGTTTTGTATTATAAATATATGTATATATTTTTCAAATAAAAGTTTTATATTCTACGTTGTACATATGTCGACTGGTTTCAAAGCGTTAAAGTTGTGCACACAATGCAGTTTGTTTGCGAATATGCACATACACGTACTGCGCAATATTACTAACATCTCTAGACACTAATGGTAAATTATTGGGAAACACATTTGAGAATATTTGCGAAATAAACTTGGCTTCTCAGCTGATTACATCATTCAAACTCCACAAACCCCTGAAAAGGTTAGACACGCTCACACCCAAATTCCTTTCGGTTTTATCATACCAAAATTTCATTTAACAAAAATATTTTTTGATGTTGACTCACATTCAGCGCCGACCACAGTGTTTTTACAGCATAAATCATAAAAAAACTGATAATAACTTTGCAACAAGTGCTGAAAATAAATAACTTTTATGGAGAAAGGAATCCAGTACATTTGTTATCTGGAAGTTTTTTTTTGTTTACTTGGGGCACATTGCGTATACGTTAATAGAAACTCCACCCTTTTCAATTTATGTATGTATATCGGTTTTCAGTTTTGTATTATATGTTCTTATGTACATATGTGAGTATGTACGCGTTTACGTTACTACCCAATATATTATCGTATTTGCTTACTTTAGCTTCAGTGCCCACAAACCGATTCATTGTCATTAATGCGATATGTTATCATATCTAAGTATAACACCTCTTAAGTGTAATTTTTTCTTTTCTCACCAACATTTTCCCAGAACAAGTGAATGACTATAGCAGAAAAATGTAAAGTAACTCCTATAACCCCAGCACATTTAATGCAATAAATTACATATTTTTTTAGCAATAAAAATTAATTAGCAAAACAAATGACATCAAATAATCGCTGAGTTGCCATCAACTAGCACTGGTCGATTAAATCGTTTTATATCGATCTTGGACATTTGTGTCAACATTAACCCACAAAATATTTGTAGAGATCTATTTGCATCCCAAACTTATTCTCAACTGAAAATGTCACTTTTTGAGCCGAATTCTCGACATTTGCGGGAAATTTTACTTTTCTTTTTTAATTCCAAGAAAAGTGCGGCTGAGGACCCGTCCACGCTTTACTGAGGCTGACACATACATAGATAATACTATTACTCTACTACTACCATCTATATGATATAGAAATCATAGGTATTAAAAAAATATAGAATTTTTGTAAAGCAACTTGTGTTAGTTTACAAAATAATGGATCATAAAGCATTTCGTGTGTTAATTAAGCATTACTTTTTGAGGGAATAAGGGAAAACACTTTTGGACCGTTTTTATACAATAAAGCCCTAAATTTACAAAAAAAAAAAAAAACGGCGGGAGCAAAGTTGTAGATCTAATAACAATTTTAATTTGACCATCAAATAATTTATTATTTGCTTAATGTAGAATTAGGGCAAAAATTGCTGACTACCGCTGAAGTTAGTACTAACAATTTTAAAAGAACTTAAAATTAATAATAATTATTATAGTTATAATATTGAGAAAACGTTGTAAAAAATATATCAACTAACGTTGAAAACTCATGGTCGCAGAAAAATTAGAAAAGCAAAATAAAATTATAAATTTTTTACTAAACAATTGAAATTTCATGCTGTGTAAAGTTCAAGCAATTCTAAAACAAAACTACTCATGTGTAAAAGCAATGATCACTGCAATCTATTCTGTATAATTTAGATACATATTTAGCATATATGTACACTTACGCATACATACATACATATCTACATAACTATGCGCAATCACTATTATTTTGTAGTGTGTTTTATTACCCTTTACACAGTTTCTCTACTGCTTGAAATGCATCAAATTGAATTGATTTGAATTTTTACACATTGACACAGTTTCCGTTGCCATTTACTTACATATACATACGTATGTATATCTAAACGCAACGCTCCAAGCTCACATTGCATATAAAATCCTATTAGACACCTCAGTTTTACATACATATATATTTTTTACGTGTGTACATACATACACATATTCGTACGATTTTATATTTACAAAGACAGCACATTGTTGATCGCGTGACACCTTTGCTCCATTCCCCCCATACCTTCATTATGCTGAAACGGCATTAGTTGATTTCCATAAAAATGCGTAGACACAATTGAACTTTACGTACAAATATACAATATATAAATAGCGCATACATATCAACATAGTTGATTTTTCCATTGATCTTTTCGACACGCTGAATTTCGCACAAATCGATTTTATTTAACCCTTGACTTACTAACAATAAATGCTGATTAAAAAGGACTTCAAATTTAATAAAATGTTTATATACTACTGTTTACATACATACATACAAGTATTTATAACTTGAAATACAGGGTTTCTCCCGAAAGTAATAGGACAGATTTTGATAAATTTAACATCTGGGCAATTAAACGAATACTTAGTCGACTGAGTCTGAGTTGTCGGTGTTTGTCGAAGTCGCAGGTCTTCATCAGCGACATCCTCCCAGTCCTCCAAAAAGGCCTGATGCCACCGAAACACACCACTTCTTGCTAAAGCAACATCTGGGTAAGCTTGCTTGATCATATCAAACGTCTCTGTCGCAGATTTACCGAGTTTCACACAGAATTTAATCGCGTACCTCTGCTCTAACGAACGCTGCATTTTCGGCTTGCACCACTCACAGAAACACGTCGCGCGTAAATGTTTGTCCTGACTCTCCAGGTGCTCGGAGATCAGCCGCTCGTTCGTTAGCTAGGAACGTTCTCTACCGAATCCAGTCGGTGCGCGCACGCTCCGAAGTACAGTCGCGGCTGTAGAAAATCAGTCCTATTAATTTCCGGACAAACCCTGTATTCCGTCATTTTCATCTGAGTCGAGTTGCAAAAGAACACAACATGCAATTAGCGGAGAATGGCCGGATATTGTAATTAAATTCCTGGGGTAAACGATATTTTAAAATTAATTAAAATGCCAAATATAAGCGCGATCTGTCAACCAGTTTGTTTACAGCCGCTGCTTTAGTCGGTACACCTCAGTATTATTATATATTAAATCTCTAGCAAAAAGTTTGAACTGAAAAGATGCGAAGATTTCGACATTAGCAATATTGTTAAACTTTAGAAAAACAATCCGATTAATAACTCCACTAAAATTACCTACAAAAATATGTATGTATATATCCCTGACAAACCGGGCTCCTCCATAGAAAGAATTCAAATGTTTAGTTTTTCTTAATTTTTAGAACCTTAAAAGGAAGTTGTAACATATTCTTGGTATAATTTACTCTGTCTAAAATATACGGAAGCTCATTGAAGACCTTCTTTTCGCATAACACTGCTAATTGCTAAAGTTTGTTCAAATTCGCATATTCTGCTTCACCGATTGCATGACTTCGAAAAAACTAACTGTAACGTTTTATTTATTTGTACACTTAATTAGAGAATAACTAATTTTTACGCTGATTTCAATAACACTTATTTCTATTTGTCTTTCTTTTTAGGATTTCAATGAGCAGTGTCCATATTCGCTCTCACCAGTCAGCACAAAGAGTCAGAAGCTGTTGCGATCACCACGAAAAGCAACCAGAAAAATATCGCGTATACCCTTTAAGGTAAATTTTTGAGTAAACAATATTTATGATTTACGATTAAGTAATATGTATGTATGAATTTTACAGGTGTTAGATGCGCCAGAGCTGCAAGATGATTTCTATTTGAATTTGGTCGATTGGTCGTCTCAAAATGTGCTCGCTGTTGGACTGGGCAGCTGTGTTTATCTGTGGAGCGCATGTACTAGTCAAGTACGTATGATAATAGTAATTTCAATGAGTATTAAGAAAACAAGTTTCTGTACATTTCATGCTGTCTAAACGAGCTATTGCTTGCTTACGACTAATATAAAAACTTTGTCATTGCTACTATTTAGTTTCAATCAGTCAAATTGATGTGCAATTTGAACTTTCAATTTACAGGTAACACGCCTATGCGACCTTAACACCGATTCGAACACCGTAACATCAGTGTCATGGAATGAGCGTGGCAATTTGGTGGCGGTGGGTACACATCACGGCTTCGTCACCGTTTGGGATGTGGCTGCTAGTAAACAGGTGCGTACGCTAACAAGCTTAATACTACATATGTATTTCCAATACACGATTACCATATGAGCAATTTACTGAAGCATCAACTTTTTTAGATCAATAAATTGACTGGACATTCTGCACGAGTGGGCGCTTTAGCGTGGAATGGCGAAATATTGTCCAGTGGTTCGCGTGATCGTTTAATTATACAGCGGGACACACGCACACCAGCGCAACAATCGGAACGTCGTTTGGCTGGCCATCGACAAGAGGTTTGTGGTCTCAAATGGTCACCGGACAATCAATATCTGGCAAGCGGTGGTAATGACAATCGTCTCTATGTGTGGAATCAACATTCGCTCAATCCCGTGCAATCGTATACGGAACATACGGCAGCGGTAAAAGCGATTGCCTGGTCACCACATCATCATGGTCTATTGGCTAGTGGTGGCGGCACCGCCGATCGTTGCATTCGATTTTGGAACACTTTAACCGGCCAGCCAATGCAGTGCGTCGACACTGGTTCACAAGTGTGCAATTTGGCTTGGTCGAAACACTCATCCGAGCTGGTATCAACGCATGGTTACTCACAAAATCAAATTTTGGTTTGGAAATATCCATCACTAACACAAGTGGCCAAACTAACGGGTCACTCATATCGCGTACTATATTTGGCACTAAGCCCGGATGGTGAAGCAATCGTGACGGGAGCTGGCGATGAGACGCTACGTTTTTGGAATGTCTTTAGTAAAGCGCGCAGTCAAAAGGAGAACAAATCTGTACTGAACTTATTTACCAATATAAGATAAATTTCTGCTGGCAAGTAGGATAATAGATTGGAGTTGAAAACTTTGCTTGTTTATTGAGCACATTTATAGCTAATACTAAAAATTAATTAACGCTAAAAATTACAATGGAACGTTAGTAAATGCGCAGTTAAAATTAAAAATATGCAAAATTAAACGTAAAAATTATAAATTATATGGTTGAGAATAACTGCGCGCTTAGGGAATAACGCAATTTTTTCTCTAATGAAGCAAATTTTCCTTTCGACTGCATATATAATATATTTATATAAACAATTCTACCAAAATTATATAAAAATTAGGTTTGTTTTATAATTAATAACAAATTGTGAATATTATTTATAAAACAAACTTTTTTGTTGGTATTTTTTATGTGCCGGTCACGTGTTTACTTCTTATGCATGTTTGAAAGCACTATAAAAATCATTCACATGTTAAAAGTACTTAAAAAGTATCAGAATTTGCTTCATTACTAGAAATAAGCGCATAATAAGTAATTCGCAACTTGAAATAAAAGTGCACTGTGTAAAGTTAACAATACACCATATTGTTTATCGGTTCTTCTGCTATGAATGAGGCCGATTATTGCTTAAGAGAACTGTATTGTGAAGTGAGATGTATTAAACATTAAACCATTTTCACATCAATCAATGGTGTCTAAAGAAAAATTCAATTCCTAAACAAAGCAATATGCCAAATGACTATGCACAGTAAACATTTTATTGAAATCTTAAATTGATTACGAATAGTAATTATAAAAAGTTTAAAAGCAAAAAATAAATTGTAATTTGACTTAGCATTATAAACTACACACTGAAAGAACGTGCAATGTTAAAATATATTATCTCCGTTTTTGAAGATAATTATAAACTCAAAGCAAATTTCTTTAGATACAATATATATTTTTTTGTATGAGGTTTGCGGTATTTTTGACAAAACAATGCAGTTTTCAAATTGGAATTGTATTATATGCAAAATTTAAATATCGCAAGCGTTAAATTTACAGTCAATGTTTATATTATATTATTTTGAATTGCATTTATTGGCTTATAACAAATACATATATATTATAGAGATTCTATAATATTTCACTAAAATGTCCGTTTGAGAGGCATGCATCATCATTAATTCTAGCTTTTTGTCAATCACTATAAATAAGTAATTGATTGTAAATTGTAATTAAGAATTTGAAAACTTCTAATACAAACGGAGTTGTTGTAACCGCTTTTACCAAATGAATTTCTACATAAAAGTGAGTTTTTCATTTGCTAAAAGAGTTTGATGTTAGACACTCTAGTGAGAACTTGCGTGTAGGCATGCAAACGCACTGATAACATAGAAATACCATAACTATTATAACGAGTATACATATTTAGACAACTTATTTATAAAATTACATTGAGAAGTGTGTAGGCTTGTAAATAAAATGAAAATTGATATTTCAATTTTCTTTAAAAATATTAGTCCAAAAATTAAATGATATTGCAAAATTGAAATAATAATTTCATTATAAGAAACAAGCTAATAGCAAAGTGAAAGAGGAGATATGAGAAAATTGTGTATTTCACAAGCACTTCTTTTCAAATGACTTCCTAAGGCCAACAATATGTGGTAACTCTCATATTTGCATCACTTCTATAAATTAAAAAAAAAATTGCATATTGCAATTTGAAAATAATATATGTGACTAATGTAATTGCTTAATTTTGTTGATTTTGATTTTTACGGTATTCTTTACTTTGTTTAAATTTCTTAAAGAAAAATTTTCACATCATTTCATGTTCACATTATATTTCACTATATTTTGTTATTAATTTTTAATATCTTTTATTTTTATATCAATTTGGCATTGCTGTCTTGTAAGAGGCGCAGTTAGCAATTCATTTTAATTATATTTAGCTAATTCTACATCCAATTTCGTATCGACCACTTTAAATTGTAAATTAATTCATAATTTCCTAAATATATTAAACGCTAGCCATGCCTCTTCACCACACATACATAAATACTACTATTAAATAGCTTATTTTTTCTCAATATGTATAAAAGTACTTATATATTTTGTACATATACAGGTCATACCTGGATCATAGTCACTATATGCTACATTAACGAGTTTGTATGTACATTGATTGAATAATTGAGCTGGATTTATAATTGTATTGTAATGATGCTAATATTTAATTGAATGAAAAATAAATTTAAAATACAATAAATTATAGTATTTTGTATTTAATAAAAAAATATTATGTCAAGTATTGCACTAAATAAATGTTTATAGTTCGGCATCGCATCTAACAACAGGATACGTATGGTACTCTAGATTTCCAAAGTTATTAAAAACGCTGACAGCTCTTCTTTTTATGTCAATCTGCAAAATTTTCTACTGGGGCAATATTTAGGTATGTTGTACGTTGATACCTTGGAGCGAATTGTGGTGAAAACTTCAGTGTGTTGAATATATACTCGTTTTCCTCCACAAATTAAACTTTTTAATGACAATAGATACAGTAGAAGCAATAGAAACGGAAGATTCAGTCCTAATTTAACGTGTATATACAAAGAACTTAATTGAGGAAGGCAAAGCAATTCGTATATCATGGATCGAACGTTCAATATTGCCTTCTAAAGACTTCTACTTAAAGAGAGTCTGGTTTATTGCTAAAGACCAATGACTTCAAAAAAAGAAGTAGTTCAAGGGTGTCAAATCACAACTTTTTGGAGGATACAAATGTCACATTTTCATGAAATAATCGAATCTTCAAACTTTTCTCGCAATCCGTTTTGTTGGAACCAGTAGTTTTCAAGATCAAGTTCTTCCAATTGCGGCCACAAAAAGTTGGTTGTCATCGATCTACACCGCTCTCCAGCTTCATTTCGAAAGTAGTACGGACCAATGATTCTATCAGACCAAAAATCCCACCAAACTGTAAATTTAGGTGAATGCAATGAATAATTTGCGAATTTCCTTCGCACAAGAATCGGCAGGTTTGTTTATTTACAGCACCACTCAAATGACAGTGAGCCTAATCGGAGAAGATGGTTTTCTTAAAAAACTCGTTATCGCTTTCAAGTTGTTCAAGGAAAAGTCAACAAATTCACGACGTTTACGGTGGTCCAATGGCTTCAGTCTTGAGTAAAAACAATTTTATAAAATTAAAGATCATGCCATATTAAAAATAGCCGAAACGACGCTTATAAATCATTTCATCCCTATTGAAAAGCCCGGTATTTTGGTGTATTTATTCATGTACAGTGGCAACACTTGCTTTGGCTAACTTTGACAGTGGATCCATGCGATGCGATCTCAGCTGTTGTATTCAGATAACTTATCAATGCATTCTTGTTAGTGGCCTGTAGAAATACGAGTATGAATTGGTGCGCAATCCGTAATCTCTAATATTAAAAATAAACAATATTTTTTAAATAAGTTGTGATTTAAATTCTAATAATTATTTAGTGGTAAATTATGTACTAATACAAACAGGGTAAGTTCAAACTTGTTGACATGCATACCTTAATGATCTTCTGCCTGACGCTATTCCTTTGTATATGGTATTTCCCCCTGACATTTTGCTATTCCTTTGCAATTTTTATATATGTATTATATTTCATATAACCCTAAAACTAAAAGAGTCAGATATGCATTCATATGCACTTTTTGAAACTTGGTACACGTATTTCTTGGCTCCATTTAAGTTCGAAGATCTAACTTGAAAACCGATAAAGTGGCAATAAAGATATTTGAAATTTATTTAAAATTATAAAATTAATATAACCATATTTCTAAAAAATTATGACACAAACAACAAGTTGTTGCTATAAATAGGTTGTCTTTCAAATAAGAGCGTTCAACAAAACTCGCTTAAATGATTATTTTGTTTGTGTCAAAGAATAAAACAATATTTTATAATAATATCGTCCAAAACTGCGAAAACCTAATATTGTCTAACCACCATTTACCCATCAATTAAATGATTTCCGTTTATCAGTTGAACTATTCACCGTATATATTCCATCAGTATTAGAGATATCGGTATAAAATTGGTTGAAAACATTTTGTTTACTAAAGTAATAGTAAACATTACAAAATATTTAAAACTATTTACTCTTTAAAAATTGTAAGGTTATAAATTACTCTTATTTGTTGAATTTTATTTAGTTTTTTTAATTTTATTTATGTATTTATATAATTTAATTTTGTAGACATTTTAAAAAATATTGGTTTTACTCATTTTCAATTTAAAGAATCGAAAATAATGCAGATATATTAACATATATATACATACATACATGTAATATTAAAATAATTACTAGATAGTGTTCTGCATAGATATAGTATATACATACATATGTATAGATAAAGTTCTCAAAAATATTGCAGGCTAGTAGATGTCGATTAGATGTGGACGGAATGAGCACGTAAGAGCGATTAGCATTTTAATAAATTATTTGCCCTAGATTAAGAGTAAAGTTAATATGCATTTACTTCATTTTTTTTTAAATTATTTAAATGTTTGAGTATTTTACATTTTAGACTTAAAATAATATATATATGTATAATGCATATATACATATATACATATATGTATATGTATATACAGCTATGGACACATAAATAGCACAGATTACTTCGCAGAAGTAGTACTCACGCAGATTTTAATTGAAGAACATCATTTTTAGTGTTGTTGAAAAATAAATAATTAAAAGTATTTCAGTGAAAGAAATAATATAAAATGGGATCTGGAAAGCATACTACAATAGAAGAAAAAGGAATAATTTGGAACGTGTATAAAAAAGGGCAAAAAGTGGCCAAAATTTCTAAATGGTAAAAAAGTATACAACGCAATCAAATCATGTATGGAGAATTCCCAAATATTGGTCAAAGGCAGGATTCGGAAGCCAAGACCACGTAAAACGGATGCGCGTACAGACGCTACTATAGTATGAATGAAAAATTATCCAATTAAATCATCACGGCAGTTAGCAGCTGATATCAGCCAAACATTGGGCTTAGAAATATCCTCTAGACTTGTCAGAAGACGTCTGAATAAGGCAAAATTGTTCGTATGCATAACGAGGAAGAAACCACTCCTTTCACAAAAAATATCTCAGAAGACATCTAAAGCATGGTGGCGGAAATATTAGGGGTTGGGAAGCATTTCCTTGACATGGTGTAGGTCCGCTCGTAAGAATCAATGAAAAAATTAACAAGTTTCAGCACTTGCACATCTTAAAAAACCCTATGGAACCATATGCTTTTGAGTCTATGCCAATTAAATGGAAATTTATGCAAGACAACGATCCCAAACACACATCGAATCTAGTTAAAAATTGGTTTTCTGCAGAGAGGATAGATATTTTGGATTGGCCAGCGCGAATCCCTGACTTAAATCTATGGAATGAAGTCAAGACTGAAATTGCAAAGGTTAATTATAAAAATATGGACGATATCTGGTCTGTCGTTAAAAAAACTTGGTACGCTATAACTAAAGCTAAGTGTCAGTCTCGTAGAAAGTATGGGTCGCAGGTGTGAAGCAGTCATTAAAAATAAAGGTTACAGCACAAAATATTAACAATAAAAACGTTTTGTATGGAAAAAACTTTATAAAAATGCAATATGAACTAAATTGTCCACCTTTTTTTAGGTTGTGCCATTTATGTGTGCATCTCGTTATACCAAAGTTTTCGCATTTTGATGATTATTTTTTTAAGCAATTAATTGCAACTTCATTTTGTACTCTTATTGAAGACCAATGATGAACCTTTAAAAAAAAAACCAAACGCTTGTTATTTATTAGAAACATTTTTGATACTGTTACACAAATAAAAAATGTGCCATTTATGTGTCCATAGCTGTATTTATATGTATATATACTAGGGTGATTCAAAAGAAATTTTTTTTTTTTTTTCAATTGGTACTCGCAAAAATAGGTTCCTAGACACCTCTAAGAAAGCCTCTCCAAATATCAGTTTTTAATTGTAACGGGAAGGTCCTCCGCCTAACGGTTTTCTATTTTTTCTTATTATCAGATAGAAAAATTTATATCTCGCTTCCAACTACTTGAAAAAATATTTTGTTAATTAGGTTTTGTAGGAAATTGAATGCTCTAAAATATGGTCTCTTATGATTTTTTCGTAAACCCAACCGTTTAAAAGATATTAACGGTTGAAATTTGACGATTTTTGGAAAAATTCTTTTTTTCTTATTAATTTTTATTATTATTATTATGAATAGATTTTTGGGAGGCTTTCTTAGAGGTGTCTGGGAACCTATTTTTCGGAGTACCAAACGAAAAAAAAAAATTTTTTTTTTTGATCGACCCTAATATGCATTGATGTTTGACGATGAATATCTCGTAAACGCTTAACTTAATCGAAATATCGTAGTAGATCATTTTTAGAGCAGTAAATTTCCTACAAAACTATGTGTATCATCATTCATAATAATTTTTTTTCATTGAGTTATAAAATTAATAAGAAAAAAAGAATTTTTCCAAAAAAAGTCAAATTTCAACCGTTAATATCTTTTAAACGGTTGGATTTCAAAAAAATCATAAGAGACCATATCACTTTCAATATATATAAACCTATATTAACAAAATATTTTTTTAGTTTAAGGACTTACAATACATTTTTCTTTGATAATAAGAAAAAATAGAAAACGTTAGGCGGAGGACCTCGTTCAATTAAAAACTTATTTGGAGAATATAAAAATGAACCTATTTTTAGTCCAAGCTGTATATATGAATCACCCTAATATATATATATATATAAGTACATGTGTTTATATATACACGTGCATATTTGACTAAATTACAGTCCTAGACTTCTTAAGCTAATATTACTTCCAAATATTCTGAAATGCTGGTTCCACATTTTTGCCAACACCAATTAAAAATACTGTTTTACCAAAGTTGGTCTCATTTAACTGGTAAAAAGGCTTTTATTATTTATTATGGCGTTAGCAACTTTATATATGTACATATGCAATATTTGGCTAATAAAGATTAAACTTAAGCACTTTAATATCTCAAATGGTTTCCCTTATTATGTATTATATTTCAGCTGTCAGTTTCTATTGTGGCGGTGTGTTGACCTATCGAATTCGCGGAGTATTTTAGCAGTGTAATATGAAGTTGTTGACGATAATCACACTGTTCGTGCCACTCATTAGTGCCGATATATTCCCGTTATCCATTATTCACATTAATGATTTTCACGCAAGGTAAATGTTGTAGTAGACTCTAGATATTTTTACAAAAAAAAATTCAAGAATTCTATTAATAAGGTCTCAAAAGGTATTTATAAGCAAGTGATCGTTCAGCAAAAGTTAACAATAAGTAACATTTGTGTAATTATGTAGACTACAAATAGTTTCCCACTGAATAAAATTTGCTACATAGATCCGTTTCCAAAATACGTTGGGTAAATAAGTGTTCGACGATTTAATAACCAGCAAGGGAAAGCGGGATAAATTAAATGGTAATAAAGGTAAAATTTTAGCCATAAGAAATTGGACTTGCCTATACATACATATATAAGTATACATATACATATGTACATATATAAGTTACTTTACTTTAGACATCTATGTATTTGTAGTATTAAAATTATGACGTTGAAGGATTTCTTTCTTTTCCCAACTATAAGTTTGATTAAAAGATATGAAAAAAGTTCACGAATGATCAAATATTGATAATGCAGATTAGCTTTTTTGGATGTTAGAATATAATGACTAATTCGTCCGCAGTTGATTATTTTATTATATCAAATTTCATATATTTTATTTTATAAATTTGTATGTATTCAATAATAGAATATTATGCAAAAACAATATTTATTAACTCTAATTGCTTGTGTATTACCAAATTAAGAAAATACCATTATCTTCATCTTGATAAACGTCACGTGCAATTGAAACTTACATATATAGTTTCGTGTTGGTTTCATATTCGTTTTTAACTGTGTGTTAATAAAAGCGAGATAATTTTGTGCGATATTTCGATATTTGTGTTGTTAAAAGTCACCGCTTAAAGAAAACATAATTTGTATTTCTAAACTTAATTCAAAATATACATATGTGTGCTAAAAATTCCATAAGTTATATATGTATGTACATATATATTTTTGAATGTTTGACTTTAAAAATTACATACTAAAATTTTAAAATAATATTTAAAGTATTTTTGAGTTACAAGGTTCAGTTCAATCAGTGTATCTTTCAACAAGATTTTCTCAAAACTACGTTATTCAAAAACAAATCATCCGATCGCTTTGATTTTTTTCTGCATATTTGGTATATACGAGTATTCTTCCTACAATGGGCTTCCAGTTTAATTGTATAAAAGATGTAATTTTGTCAGTTCAAAAGTAATATTTTCTATAAACGTAATATAAATCTATTATTTTACAAATAATATTTTTATAAATGTAATGTAAATTTATTATTATACAAAATGAAAGGAGTTTTACTCAGCTTGAGCAAAATTCGAATTTTTTTCCAATTTTATTACAGTTGAAGGTCTTACCTCACATTTATATTTTATTATTATTTGTTTACCACGATTAGGTTCGCTAAAAATTAAATATTGTTATTATTTGACATTCTTTGTGTACATATAAAACTTTCCGGACAGAAGTTTTATTTTAAAAAAATTTCAAAAATCCTCATTTTAGACGATTATACTAGTTGTGACCCCTAATACCCTTTAAAAATCTACACAGTCCACAGTAGGTAGTTCTTTATTCAAGAATTCGGTGGACTACCCTTTATACATATGTATATGCATATAAATCCATTTTTCGTAAAGAACACGTACAGTCGTACAGGTAAAATTATTTGAGTATGTATGTAGTATCGAGAGAGCGTTATTGATTCTTATGTAGTGTTATATAAAATGTTTTAAGTTCAATTGTATGTATTGAGTTATAGTGATAGTAAGTAATCTCCTATATTGCCAATAAATGATAAATTAGTAATGGAATCACTTAAATTCGTGTATATTACCGTTAACGCATGAACCAAAATCGTTAGCCAGTAGTTTTTCCTTTATGACTAATGATTTACAAAGCAATTAAAAATTATAAAAACCAGATAAGATTTGATTTTAACATAAAGAAAGTCGTTCCAAATCATTATATACGTATACTATATACACAGATGTCTTAGACTTAAAAGAAGTGTATAAATTTTTCCTCCTCCTAGAGATTAAAGGGCTTTGTATTGGAAGGAAAAATCCTGATTATGTCTGACTAAAATCTCTTCACTATTTCTTGTAGTTATTTCAACATTATTATTATATCATTAAGTATTCTATAAGCTTTAAAACTGCCTCCAAAGTTTGTTGCAATCTAATTTCAAATTTTTGAAAATATTTTTGGAAGTTAACATTGTCTGCAGAGAGCCAAGCGCTCTATACTTGTATGATGAACTTGGACATTTTATATTTTATAACTGTATCACACAGATTCGAGCCTACGGATACATCAGGCGGCACGTGTGATGCTGGCGAAGAATGCATCGGCGGCTTAGCGCGAACCATTTACACTGTAAAGCGTTTACTGGAGGAACAAAAGGACCAAAATCCGGTTTACTTCAATGCAGGCGACAGTTTTCAGGGCACACTTTGGTACAATATCGGACGATGGAATGTGACAAGCCAGTTTCTGAATATGCTACCCGCTGATGCTATGGTAATGCGAAACAATAATAAATAAAATCGAATATTTTACAAATTATCGTTTCAAATCAAAAATAATTCAGACACTCGGCAATCATGAGTTTGATCATGGCATTGAGGGTGTTGTGCCATTTCTGGAGAGCATCAATTCACCTATGTTGGTAGCGAATATGGATGCAAGAGATGAACCGGATATGCAGGGCAAATACCAAAAATCGATAATAATCGAACGTAGTAACAGGAAAATCGGTGTCATCGGTGTTATTCTCGAAACCACCTATGTAAGTGAAGTTTGCTCATTGAACCGTGTTTGTTGTTTCATAATTGCGATTTTCTTGTTAAATTAGGATTTAGCCAATACTGGTAATTTGATATTCCAAAATGAAAGCACCGCTATACGTGAGGAAGCTCAAAAGCTGAGAGAACAAGGTGCCAATATAATTATTGCCATTACGCATTGCGGCTATGATGTGGATAAATTAATTGCACAGCATGCCGCTGATGATGTCGATGTTATAGTGGGATCTCATTCGCATACTTTCCTATATACGGGCGATAAATTACCCGGTCCAGACACGCCATATGGTCCGTATCCCACCGAAGTTGTGCACGAAAATGGTCATCGCATTTTGATTGTTCAAGCGGCAGCTTATGCAAAATATGTTGGAAATATAACGGTATACTTCGATGATGATGGCAACGTGGTCGACTACTCGGGTGCACCGATTTACATGGGATCCAGTGTACCAGAGGGTGAGTACGCACGCTTTTGTAGTATATTCGAATTAGCTGCACCAATTTAATTAGCTGGATTAATTTTATTTAAATTACTAACATTATTAAAATCTTCTGCATCTACTGCTAACAATAATTGTAGAAGTTGAAATTCTTGAGCTGATATTTGTTCTATTCGAATAATTACTATTACACTTATTTAAACCCGTTTAACATAACCCTATTTACTTTGTTTAGTGTAGTTTTATTCAAATATTTTCGAAAATCTGAAACGACTCATTTTTGTAGATAATATTGTTTCTTTTCTAAAAATTTAGCATCAGATTTTACTAAAATTGTATACATCAAACTCCATTTTAAAGTGTTTCACTAATATATCCCTTCTTCCACCGCTTGTAGTATAGAATAAAGCCTTTGTATATTGACAGTATTCGTAAAACTGTAGTGCATGTGTATGGTATATAAATATAGTGAACTAATACAACAACATATATAGTGATATTGAATATATAGCATATTTATTAAAAAAAATGTGTTAACTGCATGCTTCCACAAGGTCTAATAAGCTAAACGGTAATTGATTATGTTAATTATTTTTAAAATATAAGTCATAATATTCGTACAATCATTCGCAGACGCTGACATTGTTGAAGCTATGAAGCCATGGCAAGAGATCATTGATGCACAGGGTTCAGTGGTTGTTGGTGAGACAAAAGTCGAATTGGCAATGTCAACATGCAGCGATTCCGAGTGTAATTTGGGAAATTATTTCTGTGATGCAATGATACATGCTGTAAGTGTGCTACAACTGTTTTATAATATGCTCGAATTCAACCAGATTTGCCTATGTGTAGTTTGCTGCTTTAACTCCGTATTCGGAAATGCCATGGGCAAATGTTTCTATTGGCCTAATAAACACTGGTGCTCTACGAGTGCCGCTTAGAAAAGGAAGTATGTGCAATATTTTTTTTTTTTACTTACATAGCAAATTTCGAACTAATTACAATAAAAAATTTTCTACTTGTAGCCCTCACATATGCGCATTTAGTCACAATGTCTCCATTCGAAAATGTACTGACCGCCTTCAATTTACCGGGGCATAAGCTCTTAGAAGCATTGGAATTTAGTGTGCAACCGATAGATATAAAGAGTAATACCACAAACTCTCCAATTTATATGCAAGTAGCTGGTTTAAAAATCACGTATAATTACAATAATCCCGTTGGAGAGCGAGTGGTTGATATCAAGGTACGCTGTGCAGATTGTGCCATTCCAGTTTATGAGGATTTTGATTCAAGGAAAATTTATCGTATCGTGGCACCAGATTTTCTAGCTGAAGGAGGCGGTGGTTTCACCATGTTCAGGGATTATGGTTCGGATTGGCAGTTAGTAAAAATTGTTATATGTAAATGTTCACTATAAATAATATTTAATATTTTTGTGGTAATTATAGGAAGGAAATGACAGATATCGATGCGCTCTTATCGTTCACCCGTAATACCAGTCCAATATATATCGGAAGAGAGAAACGTATATCGGTATTGGGATAACAAGCAACACTTCTTTATCGAATTCCATTTTAGCATAAATTTGTTTATAACAACTAGAAACCTGTATTTAGAAATTTTTAATAAATTCAGTGATTTTAATAGAAAGACTTTATTATTAGCAAAAAATTGGCAATTAAACTGAAACGAAATGAATTGCGGACTTAGTAATGAGTATGCTCTCATGAAATTTTTGGAAACTCTCAAAATGTCGCGCGGCACGTTGTTATTTCATTATTATTATTTCATGACAAATAAAAGGGTTGATTAAATTTCAAAACTCTACATATACCTCTTCTAATTCAATTACTTGAATGTTTTAATTTTATAAAATTAAATGTTTTGTTAGTTCTTTACTAAATTAGTATTATTATCTGTACAATTAATGCATTCAGACCCAGAAACTGCGGCTGCAATTGTACCCATTAAAGAGGAGATGGATAAGGTAGGGGCAGTTGTTCAGGGTGAGACTAAAGTGGAGTTGAGAAAATCAACCTGTAGCAGTGATGAGTGCAATTTGGGAAACTTCTTTTGTGATGCCATGATACACGCTGTAAGTAATACGCATTCACATATAAACCCGTTATTTTCTATTTATCAACAATAAACACTCTAGTTCACTGGCTTAACACCGTACTCAGAAGGATTGTGGTCTAACGTTTCCATTGGAATTGTAAATACAGGTGCACTGCGTGTACCCCTGTCCCCAGGAAGTAAGTAATAATAAAATAATTTTAATTTTTGCAAATAAAATATTCTATACTTGTATTTGTAGATATTACTTATTCGCACATAGTGACGATGTCACCGTTTGAAAACAAACTCACTGCATTCAACATACCTGGTCATAAACTATTAGAAGCATTGGAATACAGTGTTAGTCCCATTGATTTGGATAGCGGAGTTACCAGCTCCTACAGATTTATTCAAGTATCTGGCCTTAAGATAACCTACAATTATGCTAACCCAACCGGAGAAAGAGTGGTCGATATTAAAGTTCGTTGCTCCGAGTGTGATATACCTGTTTACGAGGATTTCGATTCAACAAAAATTTATCGTGTCGTCGCACCAGATTTTCTAGCAGAAGGAGGCGATGGTTTCGCAATGTTAAGAGATTATGGCTACGATTTTCAGTGAGTATATTAGTTTTTGAGAAACATGACTTTTTTAATTATATTATCAATATTATTATTATTACAGAAAAGAGATGTCCGACTTGGATGCTCTGCTTTCATACACAACTCAAGTAACACCAATCTACGTCGGTAAAGAAAAACGTATTACTGTATTACGGAAATAATGGAAATGCCAAATTCTTACGTTTGATGAAGCAAATTTGATATTTAAATTGATATAATAACAAATAAACAATATAATTATTATATTAATAAATAAATCATTAATAGTTAATTTGAGCTTTACTTTTGATCATAACCAATACTAATAAATAGTATATTCTGTATAAAGCTATACGCCTAAAGAATACTTGAAATAAATTAAAAGTTTTCAACCATAAAACTGTGAATTTGTATTATATGTATGTATAAAAAATTCAGAAATTATTTTCCAAGAAAAAACCATATGCATTTAAACAGTCAAAGAACTTGTTAACAGTGCTTTTTTATTTTAATTATAATTATGTTGGTTTTAAGTAACATTCATCTTTAAAAATATATAGATCTACCCCTATATTATTCAGTCTTATTTACTTTTTTATAGTATATAACAAAATAATTAAAGGAAAACGTAATTTTTTAACTTAATAAGAAACACTTTACAATTAAACCTGTGAATATAAATCGAAACATTTTTTTAGATGAGGAAGTTTTAAAGCTGAAACAAATTTGGGCTACTAATATCACTACTGAGGGCAATATTGTTGTTGGAACGTCCAGGGTAACTTTGTCAAATTATAACTGTGCTCAATCTGAGTGCAATATCGGAAATTTATACACTGACGCAATTTTGCACGCGGTAAGTTGGGGATTGAATCATATTTCATGAAAATTATAGTTCACATTCTTACTTAAAGTTTTTACGCTTGGAGCCCTACAACACACATAAATGGGCCAATGCCTCAATAGCTATAACAACTAGTGCTGAAATGCGTGCTTCCATTCCACGTGGCAGTAAGAACCAATGGAGATTTATTTTTTATACAAAATAAAAACAATAATAATTGTTAAATTTTATAGACGTTACTTACAAGGAAGCTTTTGAACTTTGCTCGTACGAAGGTGATCTCATAGCCTTTGATTTGGCCGGTAAATATTTGCTGGAAGCTTTAGAATACAGTGTCTCATCAATTGATCTAGAAAACAATGTCAACGAGACTTATAAGTTTTTACATAGTTCGGGCATTAGAGTGACGTACGATCTTCGGGCTGCCAAAGAGAATAGAGTAGTTAGTGCAGATGTGCGATGTACTGACTGCGCTATTCCCTTTTATGAATCATTATCTCCAAATAAAACTTATCGTATTGTTGCTGCTAAGTATTTGGCCACCGGAGGTTATGGATATTCAATGTTTACAAATTATGGATCATCGCGAAAGTTAGTATGAATTTTTCATTAAAATATTTAAAAGAATTGATATTTCGACTTCCTTTTAGCACACTTCCGGTGAATGAACTGACAGCTTTAATCGATTATTTCAGAGCGGAAAAGCCGATAACTATTGGCTTGCAAGGACGAATTAAATTAATATAGATAAACAAAAATTTCTAATACTATTGTATCTTTAGCGATGAAAAATTTAATTAAAATTAACTATTTAATTTGCTATGGCAATGGTTACTTAATATTTATATATTGTTGGCGAACTAATGAAGATGTTTTCTCTCATATTGTGAGATTTTATTTATAAATATATAATAATAACACCCGGTAGCACTAATATAGAAAAAGAAATATGAAAATGTGCAATAAATGTCAAAGTGGAAATAATCAAAATAATCGGAATCGACCCAAGGCAGAGAACGTATACGATATCAGACCAACGTGATGTCAAAAAAGTCAACAAAGTGAAATGAAAATTTGCGAAGTTATTTGCATCGGTATCAGACTAATATGAACTATTTGACAACAAATAAATAGTGATTTGTTGTATAATATGAAAAACATCAAATGTGATTAGATTAAAAATATATTAAAATATCGGTGAAGGTTTAAAATAAAGTAAGCTAGCGAATGTAGTTATTTTTATTGTGTACATACATATGTGAAAAATGCTACATAACCACAAATGTTAAGATGTTTAAATCGCAGTATAAGAAAAAGTAAATCTGAGATTTATTGGAAATTAAATATATATAATCGTTAGGTCAATATTTAGGGTTGAAGTTCTGGTATGTGCGATTAAAATTACACAACCCATCCTCTGAAAAAAATGTGACCAAATTAAGTTGAATGTTACATTTGTTTTTGTTGTGCTACACATTTTCCAAGTGGAAGTGAAGTGGGTACAAAAGTGGCTTAGTCATACAGGACTGGATTTATAATAACTTATAAGACATTTTATGTATATTTGTATTGGATTTAAAACCCAGTGTTAATAATAAATGAAGTAGGTTTATAAAAACATTTTTATCATCACACTTGTATGTTGCGTAAATTTGCGACGTACTTTAATTACTTAACTAGGGAATTTAAAATAAACATCTTTCTTTTTCAAAATCTTCGCATTTCAATTAGTTATTATTTTATGTTGGCTTTTCATGATCAGATTTTTTGTTTAATAAATTTATTTAATATCTTGTAACGTCTTGTACATGGTTAATATTTGAATTTGAAACATTATGAATCGTGAATGTTAGTATTGCACATATGTATTATCTATGAATCGGTTTGGTGGTATTAAAGGTTAAATATACTTAGATTATACATTGTAGATTATATATTTGTACCCGTATTTTTAGGTTATAATGCAAATTAATCAATACCACCGACAAAGAAAACGAATTATGTTATAAATCACTTAAAATGGCAGATTAAGGAGGCATCGGAGCTTCAATAGGACCTTGTTAATTTTCAATTTATATTCAATCGCTACGTTACAAATCCCATAATCATGAGGGTTGTTGCAATGGTCAGTGGTGGCAAAGACAGTTGCTACAATATGATGCAGTGCGTCGCAGAGGGTCATGAGATTGTAGCACTAGCAAACCTGCATCCAAAAGATCGTGGTAAGCAAAAAAATTAAAATAGTAGTACTTAATGTATATAGTAGTATACCAAATTTTGCAATATGTAATTGGCAAAAAAATTTCCTTGACTAAACTCTTTTTTTGAGTAATTAATTCTCAAGCTTTCTATTAAGTTACGAAGAAATACTATATATACTAATAATAATTAAATATTGTAATAGGCGTATTTACCCAATTAAATTGAGTAGGCCAACCAATATTTTTATCTACACACAATGGAAGAATGTACTTATCAGTAAAGTTGTTTGTTTTTATAAACTTAACGCTTTAATTAAATAGCTCTGGCTTTGATATGTTTAAAAATAATTCTAAACAAATAACAAATTGCTGTGCTACTAAAATTAGTTAAAAATTACTTATTTATCCATTTATTTTTAATGCAGATGAATTAGATAGCTTTATGTACCAGACCGTCGGACACATGGGCATCGAGAGTTTGGCGAAAGCTATGGGTCTACCACTTTATAGACGTGAAACCAAAGGCAAGAGTACTCAAACTGGAAAACATTATGTGCCTACCGATGATGATGAAGTGGAAGATTTGTACAGTCTTTTAGAGTTGTGCAAGGTTAGTATTTACCTTAGGAAAATGATTCAGTTTGTAAGGTTTTAAATAAACATAAGGCAATAGATTATAAAAATATGGAGAAAATTGTATACACCTTTTTCTTTGTAGTAAAATTTGGATTACAAGATTCTATCTACAATATTTAAGCACATACATCCTATCACATTCGCCCACTTGTTGTGTTAGTGTGTTATATTTAAATATGCGCCCAATATAACATTTGCATTGTATACAAATATTCTGCTTCTATTTTTTCATGTGACTGCTTACCCACATACAAACTAAATGAATATATTAAATAAGTGTTTTGTCACGCTCATCAAAAAAAAAAAAAAACTTCTTGTGCTGTTTGTTTACTTTTTCCATTGGATTAATTGTGTTTTATGATACTACATAGAATTTGCATATATGCATGAATACTACGTTCATTTGAAAACAACACAGAATAAAGCATGCTTAAATAATATTTTTTTAACTGTTCTCTAGTTTAAGGCATAATGTTATTTATTGAGATCAATACCTAAAAATACGCAATAGAAGTTAAAAAAGAGTAAACAATTTATTTCAAACCAGAATTAGACATTTTTAGAGAGTCTTAGTTTAATGCTATAAAATATAATATTTGTTTTTAAACATTCGTATTTCTGATGTATAAAAGTGTTCATGTAATTTTAGAATGAATTGCAAATTGAAGCAGTTGCAGTTGGAGCCATTCTCTCTGACTACCAAAGGGTAAGGGTCGAAAATGTTTGTAGTCGCTTAAATTTGGTATCACTGGCGTATTTATGGAGGAGAGACCAGACTGAATTGCTACAGGAAATGATTGATTGCCAAGTACATGCCATTATAATAAAGGTGAATTCTTTAGCATACAATATACAACGCTTTGTCTGATTAACGAATTAACATGTAACATTTAAAATGGGATATTTTGCGAAATTCAAATTTGATTACCTAAATTAGTGGTTATAAACACCAGGATCTCTATTTGAGATTTGTGTAAACAAAAATTATTATGTCTGAAGGACTTGAAATAAAACTTTTACATGATATTTCTTATGTTTTTAGGTAGCTGCATTAGGTTTAGTTCCTGATCGCCATTTGGGTAAATCGTTGCGCGAAATACAACCTCACCTGCTGAAAATGCGTGATAAGTATGGTTTGAATGTTTGTGGAGAGGGTGGTGAATATGAAACATTTACTTTAGACTGTCCGTTGTTTAAGCAACGAATTGTAGCGTAAGTGTATAGTAATATTACTTTTTATTGAATTGAGATACTACTAATTTTATTTTAC
Source organism: Bactrocera neohumeralis (assembly GCF_024586455.1). Lineage (NCBI taxonomy): Eukaryota > Metazoa > Arthropoda > Insecta > Diptera > Tephritidae > Bactrocera > Bactrocera neohumeralis. The sequence continues at coordinate 8,049,793 of NC_065922.1, read as the reverse complement.
TTCCCACATGTTCGTTTTAGTGAGGATGTTCAAACGATAATTAGTTCCGCGGATCCTGTATGTCCGGTCGGGTATATAAACTTCACCAAATTATCGATGCAATCGAAAGAACCGACTCAATTCTGTGATGTTTTTGTAAAAAAGTCTCTGGACTATATAAGTGACCTAAACGAATCTACGTACAGTGACCTCAGTGACCCAGATCTCAGTGAAACTGAGCTAGAATTGATAGAGAAAGAAACCCGTTTACGTGAATCCCTAAGTCAAAATGAGTTGATGATATCGCGTAGCAATTCATTTGGACGCCACTTGACTACTTCTTCATCGCCCATACCAATAGTGACGAAGAGCGCTAGTGTCGATGAACCACCGACACCGTCTTCGATGTTTTCCTCTTCAGCAGCGCTGTGCGCCGCTTCACTACAAACAGCTGTCAACAGCTTTGGCGTAACGCAACCATTGGGTAGCAGTACGGCGGCAGTGTGTGGTTCCTTATCAATGGGGATATCATCTACCGGTGCCACGGCCGGCATATCGACCGCACTGGTAACACAACCACCCAGTCCAATGAAAATAGAGCGTGAGTTCCGTCCACTAAAAAATCAGCCAATGGCAGCATTTAATCAAAAAGGCTGGTTATGGGTGGCGGGTATACAAGGTAACAAATCTCTTCATAAAATACCGCATGTTGGTGTTATATATGTATATGTTTTTTTTCTCTTAGGCTGCGCTGAAACTTTAGAAGAAGGAATGCATCTGGCTATGCAATCCTTGGTAGACTTGGCTGTCCAGCACAATTATGAATTAACCGATTACTGTTATATTACACTTTACATACGTTCAATGACCGAATATGCATTATTGAATCGTATTTATGGCCAAACAATAAATTTCCAAAATCCACCCACCCGAGTATGTGTCGAATGCCCACTACCGGAGGATTGCCATGTGATATTGGAAGCGATTGCATTTCGAACGCCCATGCGACGTCGTCCCACGTTGTCTACTAGTGAAGTAGATGGTATGTTCTGCTAAATAAAAAATGTAACTTGAATCGTAATTTTAATGTTCTTATAGGTTATATTGATGAGCACAATAATAGTGGTGATTTAACTTTGAAGCAACGCCAAACCATGCACGTACAAGGAATTTCCCATTGGGCACCAGCAAATATTGGCACTTATAGCCAATCGACTAGGGTAAGTATCTCACTTGAAAGCCAAATATTTTTATATAAATATTGCTTTTATTTTAGGTGGGCGAAATAACATATATATCTGGTCAAATTGCCCTCGTTCCTGGAAGTATGACAATTATCGAGGGTGGTATACGCCCCCAATGCAAGTTGGCTTTACGACATATTAGTCGCATAGCAAAGGCGATGAATGCTCAAGGTCAACTACGTGATGTAGTCCATGGTATCTGTTTCCTGACCCATCCAGCGTTTATAGCCGAAGCGCGTCGTCAATGGGAACGACGTACAACAAACGCTATAATGGATTATATTGTTGTGCCTGCTCTGCCACGTGAGGCTTTGGTGGAATGGCAAGTGTGGGCACATACACATAATGATCGCTTCGAATGTAAGTGTGTAAATACTTTGCAGTGACACTTTTATTTAATTATATTGTTATCGCAAACAGACGAAGAAACTGGTTGCTCCGTCAGCGATTATACCATCTCCATAAGACGACGTTGGAACTATGAAAATAATTGCGCTGCAATTGTCTGTTATGTATCTACAGGTAAGTTCAAATTACAAAATATTTACGTTTATCTAAAAACTAAATGGTGAAATCAATTAATTTTTTACGCAGGTTTGGCCTCATCCACCACACAGTTGACCCAATTAAGTGAGGATATACTTAGCAACCATTGCCGTCTAGCACAAAACCTTAGTGCTGAAAACCTTGACGAAATACTTACATATACTGTTAACCGATTGCTCAAAGATTATCCGATCGCTAAACGTATAGCAGACTCTACACATGTCAGCACAGGCCACCCCATCGAAGCGGATGTCGTTAGTGCGACCGATGGCAATTCACATTCAACTTCTTCAATAAATAATAATGGCCAAATTAATACGAACGTCGTAGGTGGAAAGAATTCAACTGCCTTTTATATACCGGCAATTCACCTCAAAGTGTTCTATCAAGTCACTGCTGCACCGTCCGTGGAATTACTGCTTAATGCACTATATGACTTTCGGCTCAAATGCCAGGAAACCGCCAACATTGTATACACAGTTTTGCCCGCCTGTAGTTTACATAATTTTAGTACTTTTCTATCAATTTGCGGCGTTCGTCATGAATAAATGCCTGTTACTCCTTAAGACTTATTGTAATTTGTAATCTATCTATATATGTATGTACACTTAATTGACCGAATTTTGTTATGCCTTTTGCATTATAACAACCACAGACATACTTATTAATTGTTAATGCAGCAACTTTTGGGAATTATTGTTGTAGTGCTAGTCCTTAGGCATATATATAAGTCCAGATATTTCCGGGATTTTTAGTTTACAACAAATGTAACTAAGAAAATCAATAATTTCAGAAATTCTTTATGGAAACTTTTAAATTATTATTTGTTGCCAGAAATTGATAAAAATTGTTCGATAAGTTAAAAGTTTTGTTGTTTAAGTATATAATGTAATATCGTGTCGTTTATGTTTGGTTAATAGCTCTTTTTTTACTGCTCGCGTTCAATTTTCGATTGGCCTACAACGAGTTAGAAATTCTATAAAAAACATATTTAAAATCATTTCGTAATTCGTGGTCGTAAAGTTATTGTGTTTTCTTTTTTGACTTTTTGAAACATTATTTTTGCAACTTTTTGCTGCGATTAAGTGATTTTTAGCAAATTTCTTATCATATTATAATATTAATAAATAATTAACAAAGATAGAATTAATTATAAAAACCAAAACGTCTATACTTACTCATTAATTCTTCATATATACATACATACATACATACATACATACATACATACATACAAACTTATAAAACTGGACTTAAATACCAAATATAACGAGATTCTATAACTCGCATGTTAAAATGTATGTCTTATTAAAATTATAAACTATTTACTATTAATTAACCTCATACCGTTTTTATTGTTAAGAGCAAGATGTGCAAAATCGTAACTTCACGTCTTTGTGGATTCGGCGTGTTTACCTTATTATACATAGCACAGATACAAACGGGAAACCGCATAAAATACACAAATTTAAATAAAATGAAGTCAATCATTTAATGATAAATCTAACCCTAAATAAACTAAGAATTGTTATCCTTGTTTTTAGTAATTTGATAAGCACTAAGTTAATAAGTGGCAAAACTAAATAAAATATACAAAAGCAAATTGCTGAAAGCGATAATATAATACACGTTTTTTATTCCTAAAATAAGTACAATCATAATTTTCATACAGAATTACTTATTTATTTTAAATTTCTCTTTCGCTAAATTGGAACATTTAAAGTCTAGGGGAACGTATGGATTGTTCTTCATCGATTTTTAGTGAAAAAAACATTGGGACTTAAATAAGCATGCTTACAATATTATAAATTAACCAGTACATACAGTATAAGCTGTTCCAGAAAGTCAAAAATCGTGGTATATGGAAGATGGTTGATACCTTTACATCTTTGTTGATGAAATTGGTCAAATATACATATGTAGAAGAAATTAAATTTCTTTTAAAATTTATTATTCCTGTAGTTACAAATCAGAGAACTGCAACGAGTAATAAATTTTTGTGTATACTTAAGTACTGATCCGTTACTCTGTCTGATTCTTTCAGTTCAGTTCATGTACACGAAGCGAACTGTTTGTCTTCAAATCAGCGATAGAGAACAACTTTGTATCACTAGCGATCGGCTTATATCTGATTTGTTTATGAACATTCGTATCAGCAGAAAATACCCAAAGTGATGCAAACTCATGCTTCAATGATTGAAATGATCGACAGCGTTCGGTTTGTATATCATCCCTTAAACACTGATTTTCTCTAGTGCACTTCTGTTCTATTTCAACTACATATGTATGTATGTTTGTATACACATGTATGTATGAATGTATATATGTTATATGTAAAATGGAAATTCCATCGATTACATACATACATACAACAAATGTATGTATATATGTATGTACATCCATATGTACGTATTCGATGCAATTTTCATTGTTTACGCTTCGAAAATTTGTAACACGCGCACATTTTCAAAGCTGATACATTTTTTGCCACACATGATTCAAATCAGTGACACATGATTCAAATCAGTATCATATGATACGATTGCAACCGAAGCCAGCCATACGTTTACACGATCGTGATTGCCAACAGGTCAGTTGACGCTGGCGGCTACACGAATTGATTAACAATGTTTTTTATGCTGAACTGAATTGATTTGACTCTGTTTTTGGCACGACTGTTTGTTCTGATTTTATCATACTTGTTGCAGCTCTCTGTTACAAATGTCATGAGAGATGGCCGTTGTTATTACCAGCATATGCCAATGTTTAAATAATAGCTATATTTCCACAGATTTTGTGTGATTTCAGCAATTATTGGAGGTGTACAAAAAGTATATTATACATAGGTCAGGGAATTTCCACTTTTGAAAATCCTTAAGTCCCTCAGCACTGCCCTCTTAATTGTCAAATAAGTGTTTTTCGCATAACAACGCTTTGTAGGCTTGGCATGGTCCGAATTATTCACACTACATTTATAGTTCCAGCCTCCTCACATCTACGGAATACGTGTATCAACTTTTACTCAAGCCACATTACGGAAATACAGACATCCGGAAATCAATTCGTCTTATTATAAAAACCTCGATTAGTTTTTAAACTATTATGGTCTGTACAATCTGCTGCAAGTTGCTAAAAATTAGTTTTTCCTAATGCAAATATTAAACACAATTTATGCATTCCGTTCCGAGTAATTGGTACATCTGTTCCAATTTCTTGCTTGCAAATTGTTTCCCATGGAAGTATGTAATTTACATGTACACATCCGTTGTCGTAATTTTGCACTAAGAACACGTAATCAAAAATTACTGCCCCATTATACACGTATGTAAAGCTAAAGTTATTGATTGAAGTAATAGACACGTAATTAATTTAAAATATATTGTTGGTTAAAAGATTTACGACAGGTTTATCAAATGTAAAACGTAAACAATAATTTCTTATCACACATCAAAACATTTGAAAATTATTTGCATCACTTCCGCTGATTTGGCAGCACTTTAACAAAGAAAAATAGCTGCAAATTGCTGGAACACTGGCGAAAGTTCTGTTCCATTTGTGAAAATAACTTGCGCTCTCACACTCTCCGAACGTGGGCCAATCAAAATGCTACAAAACTGACAGCGCAACAACCAATAAGAAAATACCACGCCAAAATTATAGGAGTAAAAATAGCCGGCGACACAGAGAGAACAATCAGTTGAATTTTACACATCAGAGAATAAAGAATATAGTTAAAAAGTGAGTTTGCGGAAGCATTAAAAATATAAATTAATTTTTAACTGCCAAAATAGTTAAGCTGTTACGTACAGGATACATATTTTATATAGTAATAGTAAAGTAAGTATAATTAATATTTGCTGGTGGAAAATTAAGTACGTTTAATATACAGTATTCAAAGTGTGTGTTCCAATTTTGAAACAGTTTTGCAAATGTGTGTATTTACTTAGTTGTAAAAGTTTGCAGTTATTGTGGAAGTGACATTAGGATATACAATTTAAATTATTAAATTTGGTATATAATGTGTAGAACTTTCTCCATAATATCATTATTAAAACTGAAAATTGTCAAATCGCAACAATTCTGGAAATTTCTCGGCATATACACGAAGATTGTCTATACGTGTGAAATTGGAAGAGAGAAAGAGAATAAAGTATTGCCAACTACTGTGTCACATTGCCAATTGGAATATCAGATGAATTTAACGCTGAGACCCAACCGAAAACATAAGTAAATTAACATAAAATACTTGACTTAAAAGTGCCGCGAATATACTACAAGTAATTTTAATGCAATTGCTGAAAATATCTTTCAAAAATATAAAAGTTTAAAGTCAATTCAAGTAACTATTATATTGTGATATATTCCATATGTGAAACTTTGCTCATTGTTAAAAGCTTGCAATGGCTATGAATTTTATGGTAGTTTCAGAATATATACATACATATGTATGTATATACTGTTTGAAAGAAAAACGCTATCAATAGCTTTCAAAGTTATACGCCTACATTGATCACAGAAAATTCACGCTTACTATATAAGCTCAGCTTATGCTAGCAGATATGCATCCATTTACTTCGATTCCAATTCCAATTGCACATAAAGTCGCACTCTGCGATTATTTGTACACGTCATGCCTTTTACTGTTAAAATATAAAGCGTGGAAGGCAATAAAAAGTACACGTCAGTTACGGGATTTCACTTCTAAGTGGCAAAAATTAGGTCGCCCATATTGTTTACATATTTTTGGGTCCACTTGTTTAAATAATTACCAAACTCTTTTATGCCTAATGGAATTTCATAATTTAGTTACTAACCAAATTCTCCAAAAGAGCAAATATTTTAGGTTAATCCAAAGGTTAAAATTTCTATAATGTATATTTTGTTGAAATATATAACCTTTTTTACATTTATGTATATTCAGGCTTTGTTGATACATATGTTTATATCTGCTTACCGATATATTCATACATACATATGTATGTATCCAACCCGTTTTAGTTTTTTGTATACCTTTGAATATAGAATATATAATATACTACATGACATGTACCGAAGTTTCAGGGTGGTTAATAATAAGGCACTTTGCACATTTATACATACTTTTGTACGTCTAGAAAGCTCTCTTTTGATTTTGGTTTTATATGTTAATCTGTGTGCGCTCAACCTTAGCGTAGAATGTAACCGGCTCCCGGCTTTTTCCTCTATAAAATTCCATTGGAAAGTGTACACGTATCAAGAAATTGTTGGTAGCAATAAAAACAAAAATTTCTAACAACTTCGGTCTTCGGTTAGTACATATGAAACTACCATGTTTTGCTAATGCGGTCACGAAGTACGCGACTACTGAGCTTGAAGAGCGTATGTGTGAGAGAATTTATGGAATATTTGCGATTAGGAGACGCACTAATTTATTGTACTTTTATGTACACGTAGCACACTTCGAATTTTGATTATCAATGTCAGTCAGAATTTATAAGAGCTTAGTTGTAGACGGTCTCGTAATTTCTCTTTATAATTTTATGTGGGTATTTAAGTACTTTAGTAGGAAATTTAGAAAGTTTTAACTATTTTGCAATTATTTGTGATATAACATTTTTGTATTTATTTAGAGTATATACATATGGTTATTTGTATATAAGTAGAACATTGTGACGTAAGCAATTACATACCAATTTCACAGTTGCTTATTGGACGTGCTTTAACTACTCTTACTCAACCTATTACATATTTTATAACACTTTCTAAATTATTTTTCTTTTTTTTCCAGTTAATTTAATACATATAGCATAAAGACACTTCAAGATGAAGGTTTGCTTATTACTTTTGGCCGTTGTGGCCTTTGTGAGTCTCTCACATGGTGAAGAGAAAAAAGAAAAGGATAAGGACATTGGCACAGTGATTGGTATCGATTTGGGAACAACATACTCCTGGTAAGTTGTAACGAGCAATTTCTTATTTGATAATTCAGTTTAATAATTTTTTCGTTTTATTAATTTTCTTTTAGTGTTGGTGTATATAAAAATGGACGTGTAGAAATTATTGCCAACGATCAAGGTAATCGCATCACACCATCTTATGTAGCATTTACTGCTGATGGTGAGCGTCTGATTGGTGATGCTGCTAAGAATCAGTTGACAACAAATCCTGAGAATACAGTATTCGATGCCAAGCGTCTCATTGGTCGTGAATGGTCAGATTCCAATGTCCAACATGATATCAAATTCTTCCCATTCAAGGTTGTAGAAAAGAATTCAAAACCACACATCAGTGTATCCACGGCTCAAGGCAACAAAGTATTTGCCCCTGAAGAAATTTCCGCTATGGTTTTGGGTAAAATGAAGGAAACCGCTGAGGCTTATCTTGGCAAGAAAGTTACACACGCTGTGGTTACTGTGCCAGCTTATTTCAATGACGCTCAACGTCAGGCCACCAAAGATGCTGGTGTCATTGCTGGTTTGAACGTGATGCGTATTATTAATGAACCTACCGCCGCCGCTATTGCTTACGGTTTGGATAAAAAAGAAGGAGAGAAAAATGTGTTGGTATTCGATTTGGGTGGTGGTACTTTTGATGTCTCGTTGCTAACCATCGACAATGGTGTATTCGAGGTAATTGCCACCAATGGTGACACTCACTTGGGTGGTGAAGATTTCGATCAACGTGTAATGGATCACTTCATCAAATTGTACAAGAAGAAGAAGGGTAAGGATATACGCAAAGACAACCGTGCTGTTCAGAAATTGCGTCGTGAGGTAGAGAAGGCGAAACGTGCTTTGTCTGGTTCTCACCAAGTTCGTATTGAAATCGAATCTTTCTTCGAGGGTGAAGACTTCTCAGAAACTCTAACCCGTGCAAAATTCGAAGAATTGAATATGGACTTGTTCCGCTCAACCCTAAAACCAGTCACCAAAGTTCTTGAGGATGCTGATATGAATAAGAAGGATGTACATGAAATTGTTTTGGTTGGTGGTTCTACACGTATTCCAAAAGTACAACAACTTGTCAAAGACTTCTTTAGCGGCAAGGAACCATCTCGCGGTATTAACCCTGATGAAGCTGTTGCCTATGGTGCTGCTGTTCAAGCTGGTGTACTTTCGGGCGAACAAGACACCGATGCCATTGTTTTACTTGATGTCAATCCATTGACTATGGGTATTGAAACTGTTGGTGGTGTGATGACAAAATTGATTCCTCGTAATACTGTAATCCCAACCAAGAAATCGCAAATCTTCTCTACTGCATCTGACAATCAGCATACAGTTACCATCCAAGTTTACGAAGGTGAACGTCCAATGACTAAGGATAACCATTTGCTTGGCAAATTTGATCTCACTGGCATTCCACCAGCTCCACGCGGTATTCCACAAATCGAAGTATCATTCGAAATCGACGCCAACGGCATTTTACAAGTTAGTGCCGAAGATAAGGGTACAGGCAACAAGGAAAAGATTGTCATTACTAACGATCAGAACCGTTTGACTCCTGAAGATATTGATCGCATGATCCGCGATGCTGAAAAGTTTGCCGATGATGACAAAAAACTGAAAGAGAAGGTCGAGACCCGCAACGAATTAGAATCATACGCCTACAGTTTAAAGAACCAAATTGGCGATAAAGACAAATTGGGTGGTAAATTGAGTGATGATGAAAAGACCAAAATGGAAAGCGCAATCGATGATACCATCAAATGGATGGAACAAAACGCCGATGCGGATCCAGAAGAGTACAAGAAACAAAAGAAGGATTTGGAATCGATTGTGCAACCCATTATTGCCAAACTGTACCAAGGAGCAGGTGGTGCACCACCAACTGAAGAAAGTGATGATGATGCGAAGGACGAGCTGTAAGGGGAGGATGGAGTAAACAATTAGTCCTTAATACATTTACTATTAATTTCATTTAGTTGTTAAAACTGATATAGAAAATTTCAGACTGATACACTCTTAAACAAAATAAGTTTAATAAATTTCGAAGATCTAATACGAAGAAAAAATGAAACCTTCACAGTCCAGAAAAATTTAATTTTCCAACAACAACCAACCTGCTTTTTTTAGTTGAACTAAATTTATATACAGCCTCCTGCCCAAGTTACATCTCTATTCCTTGTAGAGAAAGGTATTTAGCGATGTAAAACTTTAGTTTATTTATTTGTTCCTTTATTTAAAAATTTCGGATGTGTCTCACATTCCATGTCAAGTCTGTCCAAAACTCGATATGTATAAAAAAGCAGTTAAATAAGTTTTGCAATTGTACATTTCTCATTCACACTCATGAATTGTAGTTTTAATGCATGGAATAAGTGATTTCATTTTATACAAAACGGCAAAATATTGTAATTGAAAAGAAGTGAACGAAACCCTTCGATTTTACGAAGAGCTTTACGACAAAAAAAAAAAATAAAATAAATTAAATTAAACAAAAAATAAATAAAAATAATATAGTGTTTTATTTTCATCAAAGCCAACTGCAATATTTCGCTTTAATATTGATTATAAATCAACATGATAACCGGTTTATCTCTGTTAATTCTCAAAACTGAACGAAGTATGTGGATATTTTGCGGCATTATTACCGGTTAATGACCTTACTGCTCAAGCATTTAGCACATATTCTTTTGTATGAACGTCATTCAGTCGCGATTTTTGAGCTACAAAGGAAAAAACCTTAAAAATCGGTGAAGCAACAGTATTTGTTAACATATATGTACATATGTATGTATGTACATATAAGTTATTCGACTCCCTACTTCTTCCGTGCACATTTTTCAATGAAAAATCATTTGCACACTTTTAGGCGCGTATGCAAGTATGAGTATTTTTAAGGCGTACCCATACATAATTTTCTTTTTTACTTTTAAGCCAGTAAGATTACATAGGCTATTTATTTCCTGAAAATTCCTTAAGGTATATTTGTCTTACTGTAGTTTATAATACAAATTCTTCCATATTTGCTGAAATCCTTAGCAGTTTGGTGTATGTAGATTTTATCTTTCGGAGCGCTCTAAACGTATTTCGCCTCGGGTTCTTTTTATTGATTTAGGGACTTCAAAGAGACAGACAAGGGCAATTCAGAATCTGGTGAATTTGCACCAGATTGTGAATTGCCCTATAATGTTGTTTGCGGAGCCAATTCTATATTTGAGCAGGACTTTTAGTATTGAAGTGTTCATTCTCAGAATGTCCAGAAGACGAGGAGAGCACTAGATTTCCCTACATGAAAAATGTAATGTTTGAGGAATGTTGCAAAGTTAACAGTCGTTGCCTGGAGTCGGTTTCGATTAGAAGGCAAGAGTATGTCAGTAATGGTTAAGTGTAAGACAGGAGTTAAGGGTCTGCGCTCTCAGCGTTTTCTTTTAAGCGATTGTTCGTTTTTGATCCATAGCGAGAGTTCGGCTGGAATAACTTAAATACAGCGAAAATTGACTGATTCCTTCTATGCAGAGACATTTCGATGTAGTTTTGAAGGTTTTTTAACATTCGTTCAAAGAAAGTAGTAAAGTGCATTCACTCTGTATTTGCATAATATGACGATGATAAACCAAGAAAAATAAAAAAAATGCACAGAGACCTTTTACCACCGTGTAAGAAAACGTTCATCTCATTCATAACTTTCTTCGACTGTTGATGAAGAGCAACACCAACTTAAACGACCATTGAATATGTCCGCTCCCACGACAGTCGGGTCTACGTAACCGGAACGGATCCGGATTTTTTCATCCGATCAAGGACTGTCAACTTGGCAGAATTGAACCATTGAATATATGTACATACTCACAACAGCCGATTCTAACGCTTTTGGTTCCGTAAGTAATAATAGTAATAACAACACTAAATATGCTATTTTTCCATTCTTCATCAGCAATTTAGTGACATATGTATGTATATGTAGGTCTGATACCTAAATGCACAGCGCCAAATTTAGTGGAAGGCGGGCATCGACTGCTTGCTGAATAAGCAATATTTTTTCACCGTCACTTGTCTATTACGAGTCGCTTAATATGCATACATATGTTTGTATGAGCATACATACTTTTAACCGTTGTTGGTATTGTAGCACTTCGTATTTTATTTTATGGTATTTCATTTACAAACTTCATTTATACTTAATTACAATTTATTGTAATTGTTGCTTATGGATAGTAAAAAGGCTAAATATTTTATTAAAATTTACTAAATATAAGTGTTTTAGTATTAATCAGGCAAACGAATATGATTTGCTTGATCCAAATGTATGTATGTATGTATGTACGTGTTTGTGTGTATATTGTGTACATGTGTGTATGTATATTTTTTTTCTAAAAAAATAATTCTAGTGCTGCTTTTCAATCGACATACTAATTTTCAAACATTTAAGTTGTACGAAGCGAAAACCGGAAATGTTGTTGCACGTCTATTCAGCGCTTCCGTTGGCTTCAATTTTGTTTAGTGTGTTTAGGTTTCTTGTTTGTTACTTTTATTGTAAATATTTAAAATGGAAATGTGTGTGAAATGAATAAAAAGGTACGATACGACTCGCTTTATTATCCATCACCCCACCACCGCCTGCCTGCATATCATATTTTGCATTCATAGGTATTTGCCCGATTGTGGCCAATCTCAATATTTGCGTTTATAAATTTATTCCTGTTTCAGATTTAGATACGCCTGTTCCCCCATGTTGTTAGTGTTACTTTCTTCCTCGTCTTTCTGTTGAGTCCGCTGTAGCCAAACATTTGTTATTGCACGTACAGAGACACAGACAGATTTACACGAGAATATTGTTTTAAGAGGAAAAAGAAATCAAAAGAAAAAAGAAAATTTATAAAGATAAATTGCATGTAATCAGTTTTTATAATTTAATAAAATTCTATAGACACAACAAAATTGATGAATATTAGGAAGAACAACAAATAGCACAGCACCTAGTTTTGCAAGTGAATATTTTACATATTTACTATACATGTATGCATAAGTGCAGATGAAAGTACGTACTCATGTCTGTCTGTCCGTGACAATTTACATATGTACATACATATGCATACAAGCGTGAATACTACAATTGAAATGGCAGTCAACACTTAGCCAATATGAAGCGCAATATAAATGTGAAGTGAAGGTGATTGTGCGGAAATCCCATTCAAATACGAGTATTTAATGTACACATTTCCTAACAAATATGCAAACATTCACATTTAATGTGGATTTATTTTTCAGAGTATTTAAATATATGAATTCCATATAACTGTTTGTCCGCGTCAAATGATTTATAATCAGCGCAAATATTAATATGTACATATGTATTTATATGAGCATTTGTGACCGATGTACTAGGTGATTGCTAAGCGCTCAAGAATAATGTGAATGTGAATGAAAATGATGCAAAGTGATTTGCGGTGTTGCTACAAACATATTTACGTGAGCTTTTATGAATAAGAATCAAAATAAAATAATAAAGCTGAAATTATTCGACTTTAGCGAAGGTTTACGCACTTTTATACTCTTGACAAATTTTTTTTTAAATTATATTTTGACTAGATTTGGCCTATGCACTTTCGCGATTTTCTATATAAATCGCTTAATTGAATTCTCGTAAAATATAATTCCTGCTTAGTTCAAAACGTAATATGTGTAAATTAAATATTTATGTAAATGTAAACTTAATTCTTCAAATTATTTTTATGACAATGGCGTTCTTGCGAGAATTTCATTTCTGATTCGCTTCCGTTCGCACAAAATAGGCGACGGGCTCGGATCAAGATTTGCAAGATTCGCTTAGATTCCCTAAACTATTTGAAGAATGTGTTATGCCATTGCCATAACAACCAGGCTATATAATAGACTTATATTTAAGTAACCATATACATACCTATAATTTTCAATACAAATTTTATTTCAAAACAAATAATCAATATAATTATGTCTTATTAATCCCCTAATAAAACTCATCTCCTATACTATAACCAATTGTACTGGATTTTTTCAACACACACGCAACAATATTGTTTTTTCCTAACATCCAAAATCCGACGACGAAATGAAATGCCAAAAGCTCTTTATCTTAACAATGAAAATTTAATTAAAACTGTACATTATATTTTTATACAAAGGCAATATTGACATGTTACGCATCGAATACATGCACATATATATGTTTTGCATTGAATTCTGTTGAAGGGCTATTGGGAGGAGAATCCTTTACTCCCCTTCAGCTTCTGGATCTGGGCGGCTTAGAATTTCCTGACAGAGGGCAATATAGTCCTGTGAAAGTTAGGAAAATTATTTTTAACTCAAATATTTACTTAATTTGTATAACAAAATTGACAAGGAACACAAGTCCATATTAGAAAAAATGTCACTTACATAAGGAGGCAGACAACATTGAGACGTACGCACATAGCTGATCGCTGCTAGAATATAGCACACCTAAACACTTCTTTTAGTCACATAAACAAAAATATGCATACACATAAATTTTTATTTGGGAATACAAGTATGCAGCTGTGTTCTTGGAAGGTATTCATTCTATCAGTTTCCTTGAAAATGAAAATACGATTTTATGGTATTTTCGTTGGGTTCAAGTTAAAACTGGTTGTCACCTATAACCTATGTATGAAAATATTTGCTCGAAAATATAATAAATCACTTTAACACTGGCAGTAACGAATTTAATAATTGAAAAACTCATATTCATGAGGAATAAAAATACACAATTTATCCATCAATATTAACTATATCCACTTTATACGATTGGCTAACAGCGAAAACGTTATTTTTATATTAAAATTCCATGCATTAAAAGAAGCTTATATCATTAAGTAAGTACAAGTAAAAGGTGACTGGATTTTATCCTAATGTATCGATGCGAAACATTCCATGTTTATTTAAACGGAGTTATTTTAATTGTATATATATTTTTTTAGTATATAATAATACAAATGTTTTTAAACAGATTATAGACTGAAAATCATGACTACACTATTTAACCTATAATTTTCCGGACTTCTATATGATAGCTTAATAAAAATCGTTCACTTTTGACTTAGTGAAATTATATCAACTTATGTTTTTAGTTTCAATTAAGTTCACTTTCAATTAAGAGCGTGTATACAAAATGATTATTTTTGAATATTAAAATTTATTCATCATTCAAAACTACATTAACAGAATGCAAGTTGATGTGAATCTGTGAATGTTTATCTCATTCCTACCAGAGGAGTTTTATATATATAAAAATAAAAAATACGGCGTATTAGAAAAAGCTTCGATATTGTATTGAATTTCGTCACTTTTATGATGCCATTTGTGTTGGGAAGAATTGGATGAAATGAAAATATGTCTAAGTAGTGTTTTATGACATGCGTTAACAATACAAAACTTCAATACATTAGCAAATGTAGGTAGGTTGACTGTGAAAGTTAATGTGTGTGTGTGTGTGTTTTGTGTATCGCATATATAGTGAAGACGATTTCCGTGGAAAATTCAATACATTTTGTGCTGATTAGTTATTGTATCTCAGTTTCTAATGTTGTTTGTGTGTGTTTTTGGCTGCCTTTCAATTTATTTCTTAAACAAAACGAACTTTCATCATGATCTCTACATTTTTAAGTTTGCTTGAGTTGTTTTTGTGGTTTGTATTTCTTAATTTTTATTAATTTTTCTGTTTTTTTTTCAATGTAAACGTTTTTTTATAAAAATTTTTGTTTAATGCAATAGTTATGGAAAAATTAAAAATAAAAAGAAAAAGGAAAAACGATATTAAAGTTTAAGAGGTGAGCAAAGAAATTTCATTTTAAATTTACCGCTCGAAGTGGCATTTTAACGGTGGCTGCTGCCTGTAGTTGAATTTGATAAGCTAAGCTATGAATTTTGAAGCCATAAAGTCTGTAAAAAAACAAAATGAATTAATATATTAAAAACGTGGAATAGTAATATATCGCCACCTGAAATGCAAAATAACGTATCATCAAAAAATTCGAAATTGAGTGTCGTATTGATTACGCTTCACTACTTCAAATTACATACATAATATTACAAATGTTCAACATTTTCAGGTTCTGCGATCAGATATAAACCAGTTTTAACCAATATTAAAATTTCGTTTCATTCATGTTCCATTTTATTTCATGTTTCATTCATGCCACTATAAATTTCCGAAAATGTTGTTACGTTATTTTGCATTTCAGGTGACGATATATAACTTCTAAAGCATTAAATCTGGGATTATAATACTTAAAATCTAGTAATGACTATGTTTAAAATTTCATTTTTGTTGGTCAACTCAATAAATTTGTGCCCTTTAAAAATAACAATTTACCGGCATATTATCTATTTTATGGATTAGGGAAATATTTACGGGTTTTATCATCATAAAAATTCTGACAAACCTATAAAATATAATTTAAATAACAAATAAATTTTCGTAAACAAATAACTATTATGTATATTGCTTTAGTAATTTAGAAAACATTCTCTGAATCAGCTGTTCTGGTAATGTAACTCGCGAGAATGAGAAAATATTTAAATAGGGTTGGATGCATAAAAAATTCATACTACTCAAAGCTGCCTCTCCAAATTTATAAATGTATTATTATTTATATTCTATATCACGCCCAGTTTTTAAGCAATAAAGCTCAGAATTGTTTTTAATTAAAAAATTAATAAATTTCCTCCAGTCTGTGCTCGCATCGCTTTCTACAGTTTTTGACTTTTCAGCATTCTACGATCCTACAATTATTAAATAATCTATTTCTACAGCTTGATGGCGAATAGTATATGTATTTTGTCATACAATCAAATCCCTTATATATCCGAATAAAAGTTATAATTTGCTACACGGTATTAATATCTACTCTAATTTAAAACTATCTCAATTCTTATTTCTTACCTTGGAACAAATTGATTAGTCGGCCGCTTAGGACGATATTCAGGATGAACCATGAAGAGCATGTGTGGAAATCCCGTGCCAAAGTAAGCACCATCCGTGTGATGATGACGCGACGATTTTGGCGTATATACATCAATACATTTGGGGCAATAGGTTTTTACCATAGCCTCACCAGGTATATCTGATAGACCTGTAATTTTTTTGAGGTTAATTTATGACTAATGAATTTTAGTTTTTATGAGTGGCGAACCTAAAGGTAACATGGGCTGGCTTTCACAATATACACGTGGGCAATGTCCAAAATCACCAGTTTGGTATTTTTCGATCATTTGCGCAATTCCGCGATTTGTCAAAATGTATCGGGCATGTATCAAGCCGTAAAGCATTTCTGCTGCCTGTTCCGTCATATCTGATTGCAGTTGATTCTCTTCCAGATCGTCTTCTACAAAAGAGAAAAATATTATTTCAGTTTTATATCTCTCAATGTAAATAAAAAATTCCAATTGTATACATACCTGGCTCGAGATCAAGGATCATATCAAGAGCATTTCTATAATTGGGAACTTGTTCATTTAATCCGGTTAAATTAAATTTATCTTGTATATAATCCTCATCAACCTTTAAAGAGAAAAATAAAAAGTTAATAATAAGAAATCAACATGGAACACTTTAAAAGTGGGTATAATCATTATGTCTAGCAATTATATATCCTCTTAAAACTCAATATGTGTGACCTCAACATTCAAATTGAATCATTCCATGGACGTACTATGAAACAGCAGAGGAATGTTAAATTAAAAGTTAAGGGTGGCGGAATTTTAAATCAAATTATATGGCAACAACCTAAGGAAATTTTGTCACCAATAGAAATTCGTACACGCTAACTTCTGCCATACCCACATTGTTAAAACTATAGTGATTAGATAACAAAGAGGAATTGAAAAAAATATCACAATTTAATTTCTAGTATTAATATAGTTATAAAATTTAAGTTAATACACTTACCTCACAAAAGAACTCATTGCCGCGCAGTCCACAAAACCATGTTACCCAAGAGACTTCTTCGGAACTGCTCATTTTATTTCTGAAAATTCAAAAGAAAGTGCGAACACAAGGAAACGATATTAGTCTATTTCCGACACATGATACTTTGTACACTTTACTTAAATTTTTACGGATTCTACTCACAGTAGGGATAGAATTTTGGCAAAATTAACAAACTAAATTAATAACACAAAATAAAACTATTTTTCTTAGACGCTTATCTGCAGAATTTCCTGCAATTTTATTCAGTTTTCTTTTATTAAAGCACAGTTTAAACGAGCAATGGTATTCGCTTTTCATTCACAATTCCGACATTTTTGCCAGCAGCCACGAAAATGAATAAAATATTTTATGCATCGCTTTCTGACTACTTCTTTATCGTCTTCTCCACTTTCAAATATCATTCGTTAACTTTACCTATCCTCCTCCATCTTAATTTTCTCCGATAGCGGCAACACTGTTGTACTTAAAACACAACACCAGTTCTCCTGCTCACACACGATAGAAAAGGAAACCGATTATTGATATAGCGGACAATATGAGAAGATACGGTACACGCTGAAAGCCAATTAATCAACCGACCGACTACTTCACTAACTAAAAATGCCTCCTTGTTTTCTTTCCCCGCAAATACAGATACTTTTATCCACTGAAAAAACTTTAAGTGTATCGTATTCAAACCCGCATTTATATTTTTATTAATTTTTAATATATATTGCCACAAGTGATCTTAATTAAAACTCGTTCCACAGCACTTTTACACATTTAATTTAATTTTATTCTTTTAAAACGGTACACTCACCTATTGTTGCTTTGCCCAGCCACACTCCACAGAAAATGAAAATTAAAAGAAAATTTCACAAGAGAGGAAAACCAAAGGGAGAGGTAAAAACAGGGTTGCAAAGCAATTACTTTAGTGTTGCATTTTCATAGTATATATTTTATTGAATTTACTTCATTTATTTCTCTTTCTCATGCTGTACGTAAACAACGGCGAATAATATGCAGTGAAATATAAAAAAGATAATTGCTTTCCATGTTAAATGTAATTGCTACGACTAATAATAAAATATTTTTAATACATATTTTTTGTGAATCTATTTTACTTAGTTTTCCATATATGTATTAAGAACGATTAATGTATGTATGTAAATATAATAGAGGTTATGCATACAGATAATAAACATACATACATATGTAGCATTCTGCTTCAAAAATATCAATTTTTTCATTTCTATACATATTTAATAATGTTTCAACTATGAATTATAATAATTTATTCTCTTTTTTATTTCTTTTAATTTTACGTTAATTAGAAAAAAAATATAAATTTTTTTAAATAAAATTTTTAAAATTTCGCAATTGTTTGAAAACCAATAATTCTATTAGTGTGGCAACAATATTGTTTTGAGCACGTTGTGCCACAATCACAATAAAGTTGTTCAAATTTTACAAAATGTTGGAAGATGAAAGTTTAGATAAAAAACCACCACGTAGAGGTGCTAAATCTGCTCCTTCACGTTATTTTCATTCGCCTGTGCCCGAGGAAGAGGTTAAGCCTATTAAATTGAAAGGTGTCAGCCAACAGAATTTCTCAGGTGAAATCATTAAGGTTGAGCAAGACAAGCAGATCGGGTTTAAAAAAACTTTTTACCGCAAAGGGGCACCAAAAAAGTATATTAAAACAGAAACAAACACAAAAATTCCAAAAGAACTCCTGAAAAAATATGATAAAGGAGAAAAGGTAAGACCTAAAGGTGTAAAAACTAAATTTTTCAAAGAGAAACAAGAGCGCAAGGAAGTGTATCTACAATATGCTACGGAACAAGCTGCGCGAACAGAAATTTTACTCACGGAACAACAAGGTTTTATTGAGCCAGACGAGGAAGAGATAACTGCACAGTATCGGCAAGTAGAAATTGCTAAAAATGTAAGTACACAAATAATTAGTATTGACATTTTACTTAACCAAATGGGTTTTAGGTCGACATTTTGTCCGCATCGAAACATTTCAAATTAAATCTTGACTTTGGTCCGTATTCCTTGCGGTATACTAAAAATGGTCGACATCTGCTGCTTGGTGGACGCCGAGGACATGTTGCTGCATTTGACTGGATTACAAAGAAGCTTCTTTGCGAAATGAATGTAATGGAGGAAGTAGCTGATGTCTCGTGGTTGCATGTACATACCATGTTTGCATGTGCGCAAAAAGATTGGGTCTATATTTATGATAGTCAAGGCACTGAATTGCATTGTGTAAAACGTTTATACAGAGTTAACTGTATGGAGTTCTTACCTTACCATTTTCTTCTTGCTACTGGTAATAAAGATGGCTACGCGTCATGGTTGGATGTATCTATTGGCGAGTTAGTCAGTAATTTCAATACGAAACTTGGTGATATACGATTAATGCATCAAAATCCAGGAAATGGTGTTTTATGCATTGGCGGATCTAAAGGTGTAGTGTCCATGTGGTCGCCGAAAGTACGAGAACCTCTTGCGAAAATGCTATGCCATTCCACACCTATGAGTGCATTGACTGTTGATCCAAAAGGTCAATATATGGTCACGGCGGGCCAAGACCGAAAAGTTAAGGTTTGGGATGTACGCGCTTTAAAAGGTCCACTCGTAAGTTATGGATTGAGACTGCCAGCTAATCAGGTTGTGGTGTCCCAGCGTGGTTCTCTAGCATATTCACAGGTACCAATATTTTGCAATATTTTTTTTCTACATTTATATACTAATGAAATTTATTATTCATTAAGGGCTCGTATTGTGAGATTCAATCGAACTTGTTATTGGGAGAAAAGGCTGAAACGCCATATCTGCGACAAATGTGTGATTCATTTGTGCATGGCATGCGCTTCTGCCCCTATGAAGATATTCTTGGCATAGCAACAGCCAAAGGCTTTCAGTCATTACTTGTTCCCGGCTCAGGTGAACCCAATTTCGATGCTTTGGAGGATAATCCTTATCAGACCAAGTCACAGCGTCGTGAACATGAAGTGCACGCACTTTTAGAGAAAATACCACCAGAGTTGATTACTTTGGATCCAAATGAAATTTCTGCTGTTGATGTGCCCACGCTGCAAGAGAAGGTTGATGCGAAGCGAGCATTATTCCATTTGAAACCACCAAAAATTGACTTCAAGTCGCGACATAAAATGAAGGGTCGCGGAGGAAGTGCGAAAGCTTCACGTAATAAGCAAATAGTTAAGGACCTCAAAAGAAAGGTATATCATATTAAATAATTTTATAACAAATACTCATTTATATATCTTTTTGTAGGAGTTTATTACGGAAATCAAAAAATCGAAGCAAACTATCTTCAAACAAAATACAAAGAAAGCAAGCGATTTTATACCTCTTGACTCAAGTGTGCCGTCGGTACTGGATCGTTTTAAACCAAAAAGTACGAAGAAGAAGTAGTTAATATCAGTTCCAATTTTAATATAAATTTGTTTATTCATACAAATAGTAAATAATAATACTACTATACCGGATTTTTAATCATGCATAATTTAAACTTTAGTGCGCTTATCATTTAACATTATTTGGGTCTTTGCTGTGTGCTTTATTCGGATAATATGTATTTGAAATAGTTCACAATTCTTTTGTCAGTAATATGCTTATCGATATTTTGATGCAAAAGTTCTTTGAATTCTGAAGCAAATTTTCTTTCGGTCCAGTAAAATAAGTTCATGATATGTTTTTTCCCCTCAAATGCATTTGGTGCTCCAGACACTTGTATTTTCTGTAAGTTTTCAATAACAGCCTCAATTTTATTTTCCAACGCACGCAAAAATGTTGAATTTTTTTGTTTGGCTAAAGTTGACATAGCAATAATAGTTGACACTTGGACACTTTGTTTCAATAAAAGTTGCGGCAAATATTCTAAAAAGCGAATGAACGTATCCTCCCCATAATGTTGTCTTAGCTGTGGTGTTTGCACAATGTCGCAAATAAGTGTGAGTACTTCTGTTTCTGAATTGGTTTTATTAGGAAAATTATTTCGCAGAAAGGCTTCCATGGTGCTGTTTAGTAATGGTAGCATTAGATCTTTATGCATTTGCAAAAATTTAATATCGTTCTCAAATAAGCTAATACGCAAAGCTTTTATCAGAGCGTGGTGATTTTGTAAAGGGTGTGTTGAGAGATTGGAAACTACTTCTTCCAGGTATTTGAACAGCGTGGTAAATCTTTCAATTTGGGTTTGTATTGGACTATGTGATTTGTAAAATTGGCACATTAGGTATGCCAAACATATATTTTGTTCCAAGCATAACTGTCCACCGTTAACACTTAACAATCTCAAATGTTTCTTATAAGATTTCTTATTTAACTCTGGATCTGGAATAAATACTGAATGATGAGAACCTCGAAAATAAAAAAAGTACTTAATTTTACCTGTTTCATTTTGTTGGTATGGAAAACCATCCGTTAGAAAACTGACAGCAAAAGTTTCCGCATATTGCTCTTGGAACCAAGCGCTTAGTTGGTGATTGTTTTCGTTCTCCTCATTTAACTCAATTAGCATCCAGATATTTTGCAGAATTTCTAACGCAACTTTCAATGTTTGTGCTGCTTCATTTGTCAATGTTGTTGACATTTTTTGGTCCTGCGGTCGCACTTCAATCCACGATTCCACCAGTAAAGGTAGGAGATGGATGACGTATTCTCGCAGTCTTTCTTCTTCACTTCCTTCTATGGCGTCAGCACTTTTAACGCCTAATGATGGTCTCAGCGCAGCGAGCAAATCGATTTGGTTCGCTGGAGTAAGGTATTTTCTCTTTACATTGTAATGCTGTGGAGCATTTGGATTAAATGTGACATTTTTTGTGAAGCTATTTACAATTTTTCCAGTATTATTTGCACGTTTGTTTTCAACTAAAGTAGCGAGCATTTGACGCAAGCGTTCCAAAACTTTCGTTCGCCACTTTATTGTAGTTTGCTTTTCACCTAAGCGAACAGTAAGAGTTCGACTGGTGTGATCACCTTCTTTACGCGCTCTTGAAATCATTTCAAGGAAGTTTCGTATAATCTTCACACTATGTGTTACTACTAACTGTGGCACATGTTCCATAAGAACATCTAGCATGAGCAGTGAATCCTCTTGTATCGCTGGTTGAATATGTGTCATAGCACATCGTAAATAAGATGAAATTATATGGAAGAAAGGCACAACTTCATCCGTTTTTAATGCTGTTAAAAGACATTTCAACGCTTTAAATGAATCTCTTCGTGTCTCCCTATCTATATCTAACGATATTGCGGAAACACTTTGCAATAGGCTGTGCATATAACCAGTTAGATTGACACGCCCGGCAGTGATGGCTTCGCGTAGATTTCGAAGCGCATCAGCGCGCATATTGGAACTGTGGTGCTTCAAGCGTGAAATAGTTTCTTTTAAGTTCAGTTGACGTTCTCCGTCCGCGAATTGTGACTGCTTCAACTGTTCCCTTATCGTAATTTTTCGGACCTTGAATTCTGTTTTAGTGACATTTAGACCTTTAGGCAATTTAGTAGCCTTTAGTTTTACTTTCGCCTTCTCAGACCGTAATTTCTTTTTATGGCTCACCATGTCGCTTTTTATTTAAATAAATTGCTATATTTTAAACTTATCCCAAATCAAAACAATTCTCCACGTTTTTTATTCCAATCTTGAATTTCATAGTGTTGCCACATATTTTTTTATATAATGTCTATAGAGTATTTACATCGTTCAACAAATCTCAAATGATAAATACCATCAATCTATAGAGCGAGGATTTATGATATATCATTTTACTCCGATCGATAATATATTCTTGGATGCGAAAAATAACGCACGACATTGAATAAAGGGTTCCTTTGCATTAAAGCGAGATGGGTAATTTACCAGAAAATCACGGCTACCAAAACTTCCAAAACATTCAAAGAATTAGCCCGGACACACCGTAAAACTGATAGAATCTTTGTGTAAAAAAGGGATCAAGGACGTAGATAACAGTTTCGGTTAGAATTGGATCAATGGGGTCTTAAGAAACCCATAGAAACTTTAACAAAAATCTCTGGTAGTACAGTTGTGTGATTAACCTGCAGGTTAGCTACATATTAGAATAAGATATATGCATGTATGTATTCATTTTGAAATAATTAGTAGAAACGGAGGCAAGTTTAGACATCTCGTTCGAATATAATATATATTCGAGTCCGTTTAGGTTACGTAAGACCCGACACTCGAGGAAACAGCTCGTAGACCGGATTGTGGTGGAATCAGACTGAACGGTGTATCACCAGCTTAAAGTCAAACATAATCTTTAAAGCACTATTAAGCACCGCATACTTCTGATTATGAGGACGTCAGAATTATGAGGATAAGTGCACAAAGAAAATAACTGACTCTCTGAACTTTCTCACAAAATAACCACAACATATCTTCGACGATGGCCCTTTCCTCCAAGTGATATAATATTTGTTAGCATTTAGTCAAGCTACTTCGATGCTGCAACCGAGGTAACAGCGGTTACAATCAAGAATGATTTTGGGTCTATATAGCTATGACTTGGCTTTTGTTCACCTTCACATTAGTAACAGTTATAAATTCAACTGGTTGATCTTTTTTTTTAATAATTTCTATTGCTGTTAGAGCAACAGTCTTCCTATTCCTGTGACGCGCACTGAACAATGAAACACAAGTTTTTATTTAATTGCTGTAAAAAAGTAAAAACTGGTGTCTTTATTGATTAATCCGTTTTTTCTTGGTTTTCAGTCACGAACAATGTTCATAGGGGTATAGAGAATGGCTGGAAGAAAACATTTTTTTATGCAAAAAAAATAATTTCACAATAGGAGAAATAACATTTTAACATAAAATGATCAAACATATTTAAATTGTAGAAACACAAAAGAAATCTAGTAACTAATTGAATATACACATTTTATGCAATTATTAAGAAATTATTATCAAAATGAAAAGGCGAAATTCAATAGAATAACAATGCTCATTCTCTAAGGTTGGAATAATAAATAAATAATAAATTTAGTTAGTGTTCTAAAATTTACAGTAGTTCAAATAAATGAACTTACAAGAGTTGCTTTTTCATTGTTTGAGTATTGGCAGAAATTAGAGTAATAAATCAAAGGCTTTCTATATACAAGTATACTAGAGTTAAGCATTTATGCAATTCAGCCAGTAAAGCGCCTCAGTTGAGTGTCACAGTATCCAACGTGTCCCTTTTCTTGTTGTTGTAACGAGGTGCACCTTTTATATACATATGACTATATATGCGTATGTGTGCTTAGTTTGCACTACATTGCCAAGCTGTTAGAACTCCAGTTAGGCTGAATGAAATGATGAACTTCCAAAGCCTCACAGAACATTTTGTTTTGTTGTACGGATCCTCCAACGACGATTACGCCTATTATTGCTCTCTACGTTTCCACTTGAGTATCGTTTTATGTTTTTTTTAAATTACCAAATTGAATACTTTCATTACAAATATCGAAATAAATAAAAAAACTGACAAATAAATAAATAAAATCTAACAGTGTAAAAAATATCACATAGTAAGGTGTCTACATGGTAGACACCAAATATCACTTGTTTGCTTTGTACTATAAATTTTGTAGAGTCGTTGGCAGTGCCAACATGGAATATGAATTTTACATGTAAAAATAATTATTTTGAGTAACAACAATTGTAATGAATATTTATAAATTATTTATGGTGGTAGCTATAATTCAGTTTTTTTATCAGCTATAGCAAACATAATTTATTTTATTATTTTATATAAGTTTATATTTAATTCTACAGAGTACATTAATGTTATATATTTGTTAGAAGTAACTGCAATCAATTTTGAATAATTTTGCATTTGCTTAAATTTATATAATTTTAGTAATTTAATATACAAGTATTTCTAAAATAAGCGCGAATATTTGATTTTTTTTGGGATAAACTAATCAAATAACAGTGAAATATCGTGAATATTTTTAAACATATAATTTGAGTTTTAAACATACCATATATAGCACATGCGTTAAATATGTATATAGCTTTTATTTTATTTTCGTCTCAATTAAACCAACTAAAATAAATATTGTGTCTGCACACGTTTAGCCAACTGTCAACATTTGTGTATATTTTTGTAATGTGTTTTTTCAATTATGACTACGTAATTAATGTGTGCTTCTAAAATCTTTCTTGCTTTTGATTTCCATTTTTTTTCAGAAGCTTTATACTACTATTTTTTTTTTTTGTTTTTGAATTTTTAGCGACTTGTTTGCCCAGCAATTGCATAATAAAGTGCAATATAAAATGCCGTAACAGACTTTTGGTCGACTTTTAATCGATTTTAGTGCTTGTAAAAGACAAATAGCATATTTCTTCATAACTTAAAATGTTCGTAAGCATATTATTAGCTACGTTTTCAACAAGAAATACGTATGTAAATTCAGTTTAATAATTTTATGCGCATAATATTGGGAGTATTTGCGGAAAAACTGTTAGAAAGTGAGAGGGGCGTGTACATTTTTTTAACAATCAATAATATTGCGTATACAATGTTGCAAATATTACAAGTAATACAATACAAATATAAAATAAAATATAAATTTTTAACTTACAACTATAATTTACAACTGATTTAGACGTGTGACGTTCACGTGGTAAGGACATATAAATTTTGTTTGTTGCGAATTTAAGGTATGGGTTAGTCAGAAGAACAAAATTTGTTGATTTTTATATAACTGGATGATATTAGCATTATATAACTGGCGCTGCCTTCATCGAGTAATACTTTATTTTTTATGGCTCACACTTGCATTTTTATGATTATATTTGAATATGGTTGTTGCTTATTATTATAATGCTATATTGTGATATAGCAATAGTAAATACTACTTATTTTTTACATTTGTTACTGTTTGTGTCATCATTTATTTTGGCAAATACATACATTTATTTACCGGTTTTAATAAACATTTTTTCACATTGAATAAAATAAGTTTCAATTGTTTCAACCAATTATAATTAAGCAAATACAATTAATTTAGTTATTGTGTACAAAAATACAATTTTGGTAATAGTTGAGGGTAAATCGTCATTTTATTTACTTAAAAGTGTTATTGGTATTTATATACCTTGGATGAAAGTTTTCCGCTGCGGTCTAGAATATCAATATGATAATTTTGTATACACTTTAATATAGGGCATTCAAGAAATATTAAAAAAAAATTTAAAGCCTGTTGCTCTTTTATAACTTACAACTAAATTATAAATTATAATTAAAATTTGTGTTGAACTTTGTATATTCTTAAATATACGAACTAAAAATTATATATGAACTTATGTCTAGTGCTTTTAAGAAATCCAGGCGTAAAAAAAGTGAATTTTTTTTAAAGTCAAGTAAAAGTTTTACCGTTATTCATTTTTTTTTACTAAATAACATTTAACTAAACTTTTGTTTATTTGTTGGGAAAAAATATGCAAGAATAATGTTGAGCCGCATTATGACTTTGGGCATGTATGTTTGTTAATGGAAGTATGATAGCATAACTATGTATATACATATGTATGTTGAATTTTAAAATTTAAAATGGCAAATTTAAAGCTTGTTTGGAACAAAGTATAAAGGGAACACTGCTTTTTCACAATTAGAAGAGTTTCACACCTTTTGTTAGTAAACATATTTAACTGGAGCCATTTTTCATTGTTTTGTGAAATAAATTTTTTAAATACATTACGTCAATATTAAATCGCAAATAGTCATTTAAAAGTGAAATGGTTACTTAAATTGTAAGAGTCATAACTTTAAATGCCATATACAGTTTTAATGCTGGTAGGGATGCTTATTGAGCACTTGACAAAGTTGTTGCTAACCTTTTGCCAGTGTCATATTAAAGCTAACAATGTTGCTGAAGACTTCCAATAAAATAACTGTAAAATTACTTTTCCTAAACATTATGACATTACATAGCTAATTTATACAGTTTGAAAATTTTATGGTCAATAATATCGGAAGGTTATGTTTTAGAAAAAAACAGTAAATAAGTTGTAATGTTAGCATAAACAAAGATATGCATTTTTAGCGTCGGTAATTACAAATACATTTTAACTTTCAATTAAAAAAATTGCGAAGACAATTTAAGCAATATATGGGGCATATGAGGTGGTACGGTCTGTATGAAATCTAATAATTTATAATATTAATATGTTATGTAATATATGTATACCTCACGGTGATGACAATTTGAGAATTGCACATTATAAATGTGGATGCTATTTAGAAGTTATAACAAATCTGTAATTTGCATGTGCTCTTACAAATATTTTACCAAACTAAGCGACAACGAAAAGCAAAAATTATAACGACTTAAGCAATTCTCGCTGCTTACTTCACTTTACCATATGCATAATTAAAAAAATAATAATATTAGATTTTTAAGGTGAAAATATGTTTACATAAATATACGCGCCTCCATAGCTGTTATTCGATTCATACATGTGCGTGTGGAAATCATTGTAAATATATGTATGTTGTAAAATGATATAAACAAGTTATGTTATGTTATGTGTGGTCTAATTACAAGTTACATTTCACTTTCAATACAGAACGAAGACTTTCGTGCCACTTACATTTTAATCATTTCACTCACACCAGTGTCAATTTGATTTCAGAAATATGCGGGTTCAAAATTTTTCTACGATTTGTTTGTGTAGTTTTAATTTTCTACACGCTAAAGAAATCTTTGACAAAAGTTATTTGATTCGGTAGCTTAATGACGGGTTTTTTTTAATTGCCGAGAACTTAATCATGTTTCAAAACAATGCGTTGCCCCTTGTTGCGCTTTCCGTCGTTTCCGCCACCGTCTCTGTTGCTTCCACCGCTGTCATACATTTGTCGCCTGGTCTCCAAGCGATCAAATATACCTTTCCGTGAGTTATTACTGATACTGTGGCGCGACGATCCCCCACCAGTGCGACGATTCCGACTGCCATCGGATGAGTGCAAATCGCTTTCCTTGCGGCCAGCACCTCCTGAATTACTTGATGTTGATGTTGTAGACGATTTTAGTACCACTCGTCGGTTGCTTGAACCGAATGATGCTGACGATGCTGATGATCTTTGAGATGTCGTATTGTTACTGCTACGACTAGATTTTATGTTTGCCTTATTAGATGGCGGTGGAGCTATTGGCTCAGGTGTCGGTGTACGTGAGACGGCTGGTTGTGGTGGGGACGGTGTTGGCGTGGCCAACAGGCGATCCTCCATTTCTAGCATTAATTCATCTTCATCGTAGTCGAGCTCCACTTCATCATCACTCGGCGAGGACATACGTCGTGTTTGTTTCAATAATGCCGCCGGTGGTGGTGTTGGTGTATGGGTTTCCTTTTTGGGTACTGGTTTTATTATGGCTGTATTGCTGCTGCCACAGTTAACACCACCACTGCTGCTTGTGACATTCGTTATATGATCGTTAAGATTCCGTTTTGCTTCTGGTAAAATTTTTGCAGTTGGAATCTGCTTGCGCTGATTTTGCGCTTGCGGCGGTTGTTGCGACTTTTGACGTGGAAAATCCTCATCAGCATATTGTGGCTGCTGCTGCCGTTTCTTTAACGATATTATTTTGCGTTCTGTTACCACAATTGGCTTAAGTTTCTGCGTCTGATTTTCACTGGCACTGCTTGGGGCATTACTACCGTTATTGGTACTAGCATTATTGGTCTGATTAGGACGCTGATCCTATAAGGTTAGGGTTTGGAAACATATTTACGTATTTTTATCGTATTGAAATAGTTTGATTTGTGTTTCAGAAAATTCTTAAAACTATCAGTAAAGAAATCTACTTTAGGGGTATGAAAAATTCAAAAATTTATAATATATTGATTACTAAAATATGTTTTTATTTGAAGATAAAAAACTTGAAAACTTTGGTAAAATGTGCGAAAACAAAGCAAAGTAGCCCGAAAGAAAATTAAGAACAAAACTACGTAAAGGGTATATGTATGCTGTCTTATACTACAAATTCGAATATCCATATCTCTAAGAGAGTTGACCTTCAATTTTCGATAAAATTAATAATAATGCATTGTAAAACTCACCTCATATTGTTTTTCCTCTGCGGCGCGCCTTCTTTTTAATTCCTTGTCCTTGAGTATTTTTTCTCGCAATGCTTTCTGTTTCTCTATTTCCAATCTATATACACGCGTCTCTTCGTCCTCTTCAACCTATAAATTAAATTTTAATTAGGTATCATACAAGCATACAAGAATTTGATAGAAAACGTACATCTGGGCGATCGCGATCACCTCCACGTCGAAAACCTCCACCAGCTCGTGGTAAAGGAGATAAACTACGTCTACGTTTAACGTATGCTCCACCACCTCTTTTGTCATAATCACGATCTCGACTATTTCCACGACGAAAACGATTTCCTCTTGGGCCCATGTTACCATTTCCGCTTCCTGCACCACCACGTTCGCGATCAACAGGACCACGTTCCCTTTCACGGTCACGATCTCTTTCACGATCTAAACGATCTCGCTCACGATCACGATCACGTTCTCTCTCCCGATCGCGTTCACGTTCTCTGTCGAAGTGTGAACCGGTCCCGCCGGCGCCTCCACCACCGCTTCTCTTATTTGGTGGCGTAAAGCTGCGTTCACGTGAATGTGTTCGAGAACGGCTACGACTGCGGCTTCGTCTTGCAGTGAGCGGCGAACGCTCATGTCTTCGTTTCTCGATATGCTCTCGATTTTTATTAATGAATTCCTCCTGTTGACGCAGTAGCTCATCGTCACTTTGTAAATGTGAGACATGACTGCTAATTGTTGACATAAATTGAGTTTCTTTTATAAACTTATTTGTTGCTGCTTGAACGCCACCCTTAAAATTTGGATTAATAAGTACTTTGCTAGGGCGTAATGTTGCCGATGTTATTGGGCCGCCATTGTTATTGGCAGATACTTGTGACGCCTGCACACTGGTACTTGGATGCACACCACTTTGTGGTAACTGTAGGGGAGCTTGAGGAGGCTGCAATGGTAGTTGTTGGGGAGGTCTAATGGCCGGGTTGTTTATAAAATTTGGCACTAGGCCTTGTGGTGGTAAATTTGATAATGGTGGGCGCGGTAAACGCATATTCGGTCGCATTACCATAGGTCCCGGTGTCGGGCCCATACCTGCATTGTTGCCACCTTGCATTGGTCCGCCAGCAAGTTCAGGTCGGAACATAGCTCGTGATGGATGTGACATATGACCGAAGTTCTGATTGAAGGGTACCCCATTACCCGTATTATAATCGTGGGGATACATATTGCCGGGATTAGGATGTCTAAAATTCATAGGCCCACCTGGGCGAAATCCGGGGAATGGGTGTCGTGGACGATGGGAAATTGAGGGATTCATGGGATCGTGTGGGTGGAGAGGAATTTGTGCATTTGGGTTTGTTTGTTGTGGTCCCATTGTTCCGGGATTTGTAGATGGCGGACCGTGTGCTGTATTGTGTGGTGCATAAGGTAGGGGCGGTTGTTGTAGCGGGAATTGACCTGGAATGAGGGCGGAGGATGTGTGGGTTAGCGTTGTTGACACGATAGTTGTTCTCGCCGTGGGAACACCGTGCGTTGTCAATAGAAAATTACCGTGTGATGGTGGATAGCGAAGTAGTGGCCTCTGTCCGTGGTAAGATCCACGTAATGAATGGGGACGCAGCAGAGGATTTCCTCCACGTTTATTATGCACGAAGCGAGAATGATGCTTTTCTAAAGGTAGAATGTAAATATTTTATTTATATAGTTTATAAATAATTAAATGTATTGTCCAATTATTGTTTGGTATTTACCTGTCGATTCATTGATTCCTGTATCAAAATCACGTTCATTTGTTGTTTTTATATTTGTACGTGTCTCACGTTCTTCTTCCATATCCTCTCTAGGATCGGAATAATCACTGGCGCTTAGAGGGGTTACTCCCAAACTTTCTTGTGAGCTTTGAATGAAGGAGGAATCCGTCATATTACTGGTACTGCAACTAATGACTGATGAATGATCTGCTTCAACTTCTTTACTACTACTTGAAGTGACTTCATCGATATTTGTAGAGTTTGACAACAAAGTCTGTGTAGATGCTGGCGCTACCGTCTGTGTTAATTCCCTTTGGGGTTGAGACCTTGTAGGTTCTTTAAATTCTGCATGTGCAGGCGCTGAATTTTCACTTGTGGACACATCATCGGTTATATCACCATGTTTTGAGTTATTCGCAATCAAATGTGTTGCCGCCGATGAAGTCACTTCCGTTGCATCTGCGGTGACTTGTTTAACTGTGTCCTTGACAAATTTTGAAGTATTAGCTGCTCCAGCTGCAGACATAGGCTGTGCTGTACTAGCGTTCTTAGAACCATTTTTATTTTCACCTTTTTCTTGTATACGTTCATTAACCCATTGTTCTGCCTCTGCTTTTATTTGTTGTTTAACTTCTTTTGTTACATCTTTTTCTAATTCTACACAGTGATGAAATTGAAAATTCAATATTTATTTAAATGTGCATAAATATGTAAAAGTAAAAAAAAAAAATATTTACCATCGTCTGACAATAGTAGTTCATCTTCATCGGCGCCGTAAAGTGCCTGATCATCAATATCATCACCCAATTCATAGTTCAATAAATCGTCGCTATAAGAAATACAAAATACATTTTTTAATGAAAATTTTAACAGCTGCAATTTCAATGTGGCGAAAATCAACCCCCAACATTGAATTGATTTCAAATACGAAAATAACACATTTACTACATCTATTACAAGATATTTCATTTTTTACACACAATATATTATTTTAATTATTCATTTTGCAATAGATATTGGTAAAATATTTAGATTTGTAGTAAATATTTACAAAATAATTCAATGAAAATTCACTTACTTCAAATTTAAGTCAGACATTTTGATAATTGAACATCACAACCACGCACACATTTGTCCTTACTTTCTGGACACTGACAACTTATATAGTGTTGCAACTTTTGCCTTCCGATTGACGTAAAGTACGAAAGAGACGACACATGGCTTAAAATTGTTGTTGTTTACTTTGCATAACTGAATGTAGTGTTGACAAGTTTACGTTATTTTTGAGAGAATAACAATTATCGATTATATATCGATAAATATATACAGGTGATTTTAAAATATTGCACAGAAAATATAAATTATTAATTATTTATATATTAACAGATAAATATTAAAACATGAAGTAATTTAAAAATTTAAGTATTAGTAATAACTTTAATCTCTAGAAAAAGTGGGTACAAATATATGTTTCTAATCTGTAAGTTTTTAATAGGAAAGTTTAATCAAAAGTATATCTATATTTGGGTAATTCCAAAAGTTCTGAGATTCCAAACAAGTCGTGGTCACTGACCAATGCATTGAAAGCATAATCCCAAAAACTAACACATACGCATCGTGTAACTCGCAAGTCCTTTGTTGTAGGAAAGGGATAACATGCACACAAGAGTTTTGGTTAGAATTGACAATTCGGCCTAAAGAAACTCATAGAAACTTTAACAGAAATTTCTGATAGCGTTATTGGTTAATTGACCTGCCATTTAACCGACAGCATTCAGGGTATTAAAGTATGAGATAATGTAAACAATAAAATTGTTGCTGATTAATTTTTTCGGTAAGTGAAAGTTTAAATTCTATAAGAATATCTATGTATCTATGTACATATATGAAGGTAATGCTAAAAGTGGTAAAGTAATTTAAAAAAGAAAAAGATATTCTTCTGTTCATGCCACAAAAAGGTTTAAGAAAACATTAGTTTAAAATGTAATAAAAAAAATTGTATTTTAATTTTTGACAGTTATTCACGATGGTGTAACTGGTCAAAAATGAGTACAACGAAACTTGGTAGTATGGAAGTTAGCGATTATACCACTCTAATAAGGTACTATCTTGTATGCATTCTCTGAAGATGATATATATTAATTCTATATAAAGCTTTTATATATACTTTATAGGATTTCCGTTTCCTTTTGGGTGTTACAAACTTCATGGTAAACTTGTTGTTGTATTGGGTACCTAATTCCCGTTAGGATGGTAAGGATTAGATAAGTTGTCGTCGACGTCATCCAACGGTAGGCTCAAGAAACGTGCTGTTTTGACGGGGTCAGACCAAAGGGAGAAGGGTGTCAGATGAGTGGGGTTAGTGGGGCATTGCACGCTGGACATATAATATATATGTCGGGGTCTAATCTGGATAAGTCGGAGTTTAACCTGCTACAGTATTCAGAACGAAGCTGAGCAAGGGCCACTCTCGTTTCCCGCGGCAACTCGAGCTATTCGTCTGCAATGGGTGGTGGTTTGACTCCACGCCATTCGCTGAGAGAGAGTCGATGAAGATGTTGATGGCTCCACTGTGAATGGCGGCCAGTGCTTGTCGGAAGTTAGTTGTGACCGAAATCTGGTCAAGTCCAGTTTGTGAATATGGTCGCTGTGGATTTAGTGGGTGAGAGTGTACCCGAGAAAGGTCGGAGAGATAGCCGTTTACTTTTGAGCACATGCCATCGATTCCCGACGTCATTATCGTGTAATCATCAGCGTAAGAAGTGATAGAAATTCCCTCTGGTGGTTGCGGGAGTTTCGTGATGTAGAAGCTGGAACAACAACGGGAGAGACACCACTGCGGAACCTCTGGTTTAATTCTTCGCTTCGGGTTTCACTCGAAATGGAAGCGATGATTGATGACCGCACAGATAGTTCGCTAAAGTCCACTTTCAGTCCTGAGAAGGCGTCCAACGAGAATCGTTCTCTTCGCAGGGTAGTTCCGGTTCGGCCAATGAACTGCCCGGGGCTTACGAACAAGGCGGAGGTATTTTTCGGAAGCCATGCTGCTGGTTTGGTAGGCTCAGGTGGTTTGTGAAACTCGGGAGGAAGTCACTTCAATTCTAA